>NW_027450457.1:7500-199411 GCF_964194025.1 Convolutriloba macropyga | reverse complement strand
TCCCTGTGACGGCCGGATGACAAGCTGTCAATTTGATGTGCGAAGCATAAGTGCCAATCACAAGTCAGCTAAGATCAACTCAGCAGAGCTTAGACGTCAGAGCAGGCTTACACCACTGAAAGAGAAGAGAGTCTCACTACGCAACAGAACCACTGCACAAATTACTAACTAGCGCAACCACATTGCCACTAGCTTACCAACTAACTAACTTACCAACCATCCAAGTAACCAGCCACATAGCTATAGACTTTGACTGTTAGTCGAACATGGGGATTGTAACAAACTGACAACTTTCTTCATTTAATACCCGAGTGAAGTTTAAGATCAGATTATAGATATCTTTATTATAATACAATTGAGAGCATGTTAAACATTTGTTAGTTTTGAGACTGCCAGGCGTTCTCTTCAATGCACCAATTGACGGAAAGTGAATGAAAGCGCTTTCTCAAAACCGCGAATTTATCAAAATTTGCAACAAGGCTACATGATTTGAGCCACAATGGTAACACTAGTGTTTTTGGTTGTCGCTAAGGCCATTTAGAAGTTAATGGAACCATCGCCCTAACAATCGCTGCAATAAGTTTTTAACGCATGAAAACGAAATTTCGGTTTCGGATTTCTACTGTGGCTGCAGTACTATATCTTAAAAATCAAAACTGAAGAAAAATCCATGATGGCCCTCATTTTTCTTATAAATGCCAAACAGAGAGGCTCGGTGAAGAGCGTTTGCACATAATGTTCCGACTCCATTAATCCACATTTTGGCTTATTTGTCTACCAAATGAGGAAGAGAGAAAACTTTCATAAAAATAAATATTGTTCAAAATTAATTGTGTAGGAATCAAAAAATTGCTTCCAACTCAAATCAGCTTGTAAAGTAATTAAAAACCACATAAGAGGGCTGATGAAACCTGCCATTATTAAGACAACGAGACAAGACAAACAACAAAACCAATTAACAAAATTAAACATTATTTAAATCCAATACTCAACGTCTCTTTCTTTGAAAAAAAACTTGATAATAAAGTCACAAGCGAGTCAAATTAGAGTTAAGCTAAAAAATATAATTTTTAATAGAAAAAACTTTATGAGACTACTCGGTATCAAGCAGACAAAAAAACCAACGTTAAAAAAACGTTTATATTTTTTTGAAAACAAATAATTTCAAATAATGAAAAACATTAGATATCAGATTAAATCTTTAAAAAGTTTCACGTTCAATCATACCAGACTCTATCCAAGAAAAGCGATATACAGACAGGAAAAAATGAATTAAGCTTTGCGAGGAAACGGTGCCGATATGTAACCCTGAAAATTGAGACTAGCTAACAACTAGACAAAAAAAAACAAAAAAAGCAAAGCTTAAAAAAACGCATTCCCTCAAAAACAGTTAGTTTCCAAGTCATAAATAATAGCTGTCGACAGATATCATTAAATATTTTCAATTGTTGCTCCCAAAGGACGCCATTGAGATCATTTGCTATTCAGAGCATGTCATAGGTCTACAAAAAGAACGACAATTCTGACAATAATGGAATTTAATCGAAAAACTGAAGTAAATTTTCGCAAAAAACAAGTTTCGAAGCCATTAAATAAATAAGTAATGCTCTAAAACCTTCAATTCGGCAACTTTTCAACATAAATCATATTTAATCTTGTTATACATTGTTAGACTAAGTGAATCCCACAAAAACTTGCAGGCAAAAGTAGACTTGAGAGAAGCCTTCAAAAATCCTGCCAGATTACTTTCTGTTTTAACAATTCAAATTTAGATCCATTCTGTAGACTCCAACTGCAACCAAACAAAAACGAAAACAAAATTTCCAAGAAATCTTTGTAGTTTTTTGATATTGTTGGTATCGGCTTTATTCGTAAAAGGTGTTTCATATGTTTGGGTTCAAAACGTAAAAAATCTTCGTCATGTTTAGTACAAAAACGGTGGAAATTTTTGGTTTGTTGCGTTGTCGCAAAAGAAATTGCCCTTTTTTCCGTAAAAGTGCTTTGAATTTAAGATGTGAATTGTACACTTTTATGCTATATAAGGTACATTAATTATGTTTGTTTGATAAATTTTTTCATTATTTTTTTGCGAGACTAATTGAACATATTTTAAATTCTCGTTTACTTTTGTTCCGAAATATATGATCAAACGAGAGTTTTTTTGTTCAACAAAATTTTGACAGATCGATACATTCATCGTAGAGTTGTGAGTGATATCATTAAAAAGACTGTCCAATGTAAAAATGGAATTAAAAAATTTTTTTTTGATTTTCGTTCTCCAGAGCGAGTTATCCAGGTTTATTTTTTGTGAATATTGAGACTGATTTGTTTTATTTTTATTAAAATTTTCCGGAAGTTTTGCTTCAAAAGTCGTCAATGTTGCTAAAATGTGATAAAATTGTTTAAAATAGTGATTGTGATCTGATATTCAAAGACAAAAAAGAATTGTTGACTATTTTTATTGGATTTGTTGGCTAAGATTTTGACTAAGCATTTCAAAATTCAGCCTTTTCATCCAAAAATTGCACGAAATAATCTTTTTGGTCCACTTTGATTAAATGTGCCCGAAATACACAACCAAAAACCACTAACAGATTATTTAAAGGTTCGAATGGGGACTAATCCTACTAACACTTCCATTGAGAGTGCTCTGGAATTGAATGTTTGCCCTTTTGCTAACTTTTCTCGATGATTATAAAAAACGCAGCATTTATTTTTGATATATTTTAACAACAGATTATCTATATCTATAAAATTCTAAATAATTAGGTGTTCTTATTGGACGAACAGCAACAAGAAGGCTTGTTTTCGTCCACTCATGGACTGTTACAATTCAAAAATATTTCGTATTGTATTCGAACGTTTTTTAAAAAGAAATCGATCTTTTTATGTCAATTAAAGAAAACTAGCCCTGCTATTGCGCTGAACTAAGACCAGAACGTTCGAATAATCTCGATGGGGATAATCTGACAAAATAATATTTTATCAAAAAGTAAACGATGCATTTTGGATTCTCTCGAGTTAAACTATCAAAGCACCGGCAAAAATTTTGTTCAATAACATTCTGAAAGTAAGCGCATGTGAAAAAGTCTTCTATAGAGTCTACTAAAATTGGGTCTGCATTTTTAAGGAGTGTTGATCTGGCAAATTCAAACAAAGTGGATTAAGAAAGTTTAATTTGTGCCATTTTTGATTGAAAAACTCGGAATTTTTTAAAATCTGGCAAAAATCTTAGCCAAAAAATTGATGAGACAGTTCCAAAACACTCCTCCAACTTACGAGCTAAAATCAACATCTCTATCTTTAGATATTTTAATGTAATTTATAACAGAATTGTTAAAAATGCGTAAAATTGTCAAAACTGTGAACAAATATAACGAAAATCAGTCAACTGTTCACTGAAAGTTAAACCTCGTCAACTCCGTCGAAAAACAAAGTAGAAAAGAATTCTGAGTTTTGAAATCTATATTATACGCTGGACGAGCTTCCAACAATACCACTTTCAACTTTCCGATGAATATATCGATCGGCCATATTTGAGTAAACAAAAGACGTATATAGCTTCTACCCCACTAAAAAAGGTCAGCAAAATATTTGTGACGGGCAGTATCAGTATTAGGCAAACAGTGGCCTACGCTCGGCTGACCCTGATTCAGAAACAAAAGTAGTCCGCCAATATCTTGCAATATTTTTTCAAAAGTAAATATGCAAGTTCCTGCTATAGAAAGTTAATCCTGTTATACCCTGTGAGACTAAGTGAATCTCACAATATCTTGCAGGCAAAAGTAGTCTTGAGAGAAGCCTTCAAGAATCTTGCCAGATTACTTTCTGTTTTAACAATTCAAATTTAGATCCATTCTGTAGACTCCAACAGCAACCAAACAAAAACGAAAACAAAACGTCCAAGAAATCATGTAGTTATCGATATTGTTGGTATCGATTTCATTCGTAAAAGGTGTTTCATATATTTGGCTTCAAAAGATAAGAAAACTTTGTCATGTTTAGTACAAAAACGGTGTAAATTTTCGGTTTGTTCCGTTGTCACGAAAGAAATTGTCCTTTTTTCCGTAAAAGTGCTTCGAATATAAGATATGAATTATACCCTTTTATGCTTTATAAGGTACATCAATTATGTTTGTTTGATAACTTTTTCATTATATTTTCCGAGACTAATTGAACATAATTTAAATTCTCTCTTTTTATCCGAACTAAATAAAGAACAGAACAATTCAAATCAAAGCTCACTGGTGATAGGTCCAATTGATTTCCTAAGCAGTTCCAAATCAATGGATCTAGTTTTTAACTTGAAAGATTGCGGACGTTTTAATTATTGAAATAATTTTATTTTTGAATAAACGATCGCTTTTTGAACTTTGCTACTATTTTTCTTTTATTTTGGTCAAAATGTAGCTTAGTGTTAGCAAAGAACGACTGCTTTTTCTTTCTACTGAATTACAATTTAATCTTTATTGTTGTTTTTTGGTCAAGTTATGTTCTTCCGAAAGTTATGGTGTTACTACCAGATTTCACAATTGGGTTTTTGATTTTTCGGCATTTGCCAATTTTTCAGGCTTTTTCTCGTTTTTTTCACTTCATCACATTATTGACAGTTCACATAACTCGTTGCTGTCGTTCAAAATAATGCACAATTGAGCATATCAAAATCCTTAAATGGGCAGATATTTTTTGTACGGCTCCATCACTTTATTGAAGAACTTAATTGCGTTTTCTCTTACTTTTGTCTTTAACTGTCGTTTTCAATTTGTCTATTAGTCATATGAAATTTTCCTGAGAATGGGAGGCCTCAATGTCTTTTTTATGTAAGATTAGATGAGCCTATATTTTGATTTAAGTAGATAGTTGATGGCTTTCATGACCATTAATTAATACTTATGGTTCCTGCGTAATCGCAGTTGAACAGCATTAGGCTTACGGTAGCCTATTTTCAGCTGTCCTTTTTTATTTACTACCCACATTTCAAAATGATCTTTCAATGAGCAGCATTGCTCTTTTTTGATGAATATAGCCACTTTTTTGTGTTTGAACCGTTCACGTGGTACGATCATTGCAGCCAACATTGGTCAGGCTATGGTTAAGTTAAAGATTATCCTCACACAGCCAGCTTCACGGAGACAGGGGATTGAACTCTCAATCGTTGGCGTGTGAACCACACACCTTAACCCTCGGCTATCACGCCACAAATCCTGAATTATTTATTTTGAGTGCCCGACCTGATCGCTTCAGTGGTGTGTTCAAGCCCGCATTTTTGTTCCATTAAAAAACTGTTACTGCTATTCTCTCCCTCTCTCTATAACTCAAAAGTTTCTTGTTGTTTCAGATTTCGTTAAGACATTTGAAGATACTTCTTCAGATAACGCTCCTAGAGACCTCAGTTACTGTGATTGGCCCAATAAGTTGACTTTTATCAATGGCTATCAACCCAGGTTGAGGTGCTATCCGGAAGTGACCCCTGATCAGACCGTGCCAGACGAAACTTACCTCTGATCAGACCCTCTCAGACCAAAGTATCCTCTGATCAGACTAAAGTGCGCTCGAAACACCGTGTGCGCTCTAAGTGCGCTCGAAACTGTCTCTGATCAGACCTTCCCAGACGGAAAGGACCTCTGATCAGACCATAATCAGACCATTGTCGAGACGATTGCGCGACCATGGCCCAGTCAAAGCCCAGACCATTGTCCAGACGGTTGTGCGCTCAAAATCACTTCTGATCAGACTATTGTGTGCTCAAAAGTTACTCCTGATCAGACTATTGTGCACTCGAAATCACCTCACCGCACGAATTTTGTTATAATATATTCATTTCATACAAAATGATGTTTGCATTATTGTATTCATCTAAAGAAAAGACCATTCTAAAAGTATTATTGCTAAAGAAAAGATAACCCAACTGCTGAGTAAAAAATCATTTAGTATACATTTGTGCATATTTCCAACTCAATGGATAAATTTAGACAGCTTTCCATATAAAACATCGTATTCTACAGTTAAACAAAATTTCCTTGTAAGGGGACTGACATGTTCAATCAGCTGGACCCCTTTGGTTCTGATCAAAGACATCAGACTCTAGATCTGTCGGTGATCAGAATGCTGATTTTTGTTGCCTCTTGACAGAGCCGACATATCTCTGTAAAAAACAAAAAAATCAAAAAAAAAATCCGCTCGAAATGGTCTCTGATCAGACTAATGTGCGCTTGAATCCGCCTCTGATCAGACCATTCCCATCCTGAAGTGACTTCTGATCAGACCATCCCCAGACCAAAGTCACCTCTGATCATACCATCCCCAGACCGAATTGACCTCTGATCATACTATCCCCAGACCGAAGTGACCTCTGATCATACTATCCCCAGACGGAAGTGACCTCTGATCATACCATCCCCAGACCGAAGTGACCTCTGATCATACCATCCCCAGACCGAAGTGACCTCTGATCATACCATCCCCAGACCGAAGTGACCTCTGATCATACTATTGTGCGCTGGAACCAAATCCCAGACCCTGTAATTTTGGTCTGGGAACACACCGTGTGCGTTGGACTTGGTCTGATCAGAGGTCACCCCCGGATGGCACCTCAACCTGGGAATTGAAGGGTTTTAGGTCAGATCTCCAGTTGGTTTGCACATTACAACTTTAAGCAAATGATTTGGAAAGATATATTGATGATGCTTTGAACATTGTTAGAAATATGCGCGTTCAATTCCCTGCATCATCATTGTAAAACATCCAATACTTGAGGCATTACCGTCATTCAATGGTGACTTAACCCCAGTTATTCTGGAATTTTAATCGAGTAATACCTAATAAGATGCTGACAAAGTCTTTAATCCTGTAAGATCTTGTAAGATCTTACACGATTTAAAAAATTAGTCAGCTTCTTCATGATAAAAATTCTGCTGACAAGAATTTTTAACGTGTAAGATCTGATAAGATGTCTTATAAGATAACAATCCGCTTATCAAAATTTTTATCTTGTAAGATGTGATAACCCAGGCGAGACCGGATGGTTATCTTCAAAGATTCTGCCATAATCTTGCAAAAAATGGTTGTCTTGTAAGATTTGGGCAGAAAAATTGTTATCTTGCAACAAATGCCGGAAAAATGGCTAACTTGCAAGATTTGCAAGGGAAAAGGTCTTATCATTAAAAAGTTCAAAACAATGGCAAATTGTCCTTGGTAAGGTAAGAAAACTCTCCAGATGCTCTTTGTTTCGTATTTTCAATATTGTTGGTATCGGCTTTATTCGTATAAAATGTTTCATATGTTTAGCTTTAAAACGTAAGAAAACTTTGTACTGTTCTGTATAAAAACGTTGAAAAATCTACGTTTGTTCCGCTTGAAGCAATTCACATTTTTAATCAATTAGCTTTTAAATTTTGTTTTCTCAGAACAAAATATGTGGCATTTCTTGTTGTAAACAGGATTTAAATTTTACCTTTGAACTTATATCGCCATTAATTCATTGATTGGGTTCTCACATACCGTGAGAACATTGTCTCCAGAGGGGGTCGGGTATAGCGTGTCGGTTTATGTCTAACTGATATTTCGAACGATTCATAAATGTTCTGTGATGGAATTTTCATATCATGGGTGTTTTCTAAGAGAGATTCTGTTAGTAAATGGTCCAGCTCTTAGTAAATGGTCTTCTTATAAGAAGTGGCAACCTGTTTTTGTATATTGAATGTCTTATTGAATAACAGGCCTCTTCCACAATCATGACGGAGAAAGTGTCATCGAAGAGATCGGCGATTATAAACACAGTTTTGCCTGTTGCCACTTTACAAAAATGCTTTTTTCGAGGCGGTGGTTTGCGATGTTGTATAGACTATTTTTGTCTCTACCGGGAGCAGATTTCAACCGTGCTCTGTGAGAATTGATTTTTATTTGATGAGCGACTGCGAACCTGTTTCAGGTCGGGGGTGGTGCATAGTTTGCTGTCATGTGCCTAATTTTTCAAGAATTTTGAAAGCCGCTAATCTACTAGCCCACAGTTCAGTCCGGAGTAGTTTTTCTGCCGGTAGGCGAAGTATTTTAAGATTCTACTTATTCGCAAAGTTTGTCTTCGCGATTATAAGAGTTTTTAGTCATGAGACAATTTTGTCAACGATTTTTTGGTGTTTTATAGACACAGTGATTACCGGTTGATATACATCATCATTTTGTGTGACCAAATCATTTTAAACCAACCAGCAATTTCAATAAGAGGTGTGGTTCTTTTCTTAATGTAGCAGTTTTGTATAATTCTTGCTAAATGATTTAAAACCAAAAGCGTTGCAAAACTGGTTTGCACAAAAAACATGTGAACCGATGATAGGAGTCAGTTGTGACCATCATGCTGGAGGAAGAATTGGTGCAATTTGAGCTACCAAAACAGACCAAAAATTTTCCCAACCTGAGGTCCCAGATCGAATATCGATATGTCCAGACCAAAATGAAATCGCAAGGGGGTGTCGTGCGTTCAAAATTACACGGTCTGGAAACACGAATGAACGCACGATAGTCTGGACACAGGAAAGTTTGAAAACACGATAGTCTGGACATAGGTAACTTCAAACGCACGATAGTCTGGGCATAAAAAAACTTTGAACGCAGGAAAGTGAGGACGTACTGACCCTGGAGCGCAAGAAAATTTTTTGAACGGAAACAAGAATGTCAAAAACGATTTTCATCGTACCTCTTTTATTAATATAAAATGCAACAACTGCTCGACACTTCAACACAACCATTACCCTAAGATATCTATACCTAAAATGAACTCATTATAAAAACGTTGTGTATAACTTATATGATTAAAACTGGCGATAGGTCTGGATATAAACGCACGAAAGTCTGAACATACGCACTTTTGAACAAACCACAGTCTGGAGATTGGGGTTTTTGAACGCATGATAGTCTAGAATTGAAAGCACAAATTTTCAGAACTTGAGCGCACCAATTTTGATTTGGAACGGACGAAAGTCTGGTCATATGCAATTTTTAACCCACGAAAGTCTGAACATAGGTACATTCCGACTGGGATGGTCAAGACATAGAGACGTTTTGTATGGGACGGCCTGAACATGCGAAGACCTCAACCTGTGTTAACAAAAGACATTAAATGGTTTTGAAAACTAATTATTTTGACTTCCAAAGAACAAATAGCAAAATTCAACTACGTTGTGCTTGAAAAAGGAGACGTCCAAAACAACCAATGAATACTGAAACACTCTAAAAAATCTACTAAAATTTTGCTACCGCACTCTGCAAAGCAGCTTGCATCAGACAGCAAAACACCGACAAGAATTTTTCAAAATGATAAACTCAGGCCGAGGTGTCTATGCTAAAAACGCAATGTTAAGTCAGATTTGCGTTGAATTCGTTGAATTTATGTAAGATCAACGCTTGAGCGGAGATTTAAAATAAACTCAACGCATTCAACGCCATTGTTACATGTTTTGAATTGATTTTCGCGTAGATCGTACAGAATTTGCTTTGAATTTAGCGTAGATCTTATAAAAATTCAACGCAGTCACATCTAATCTTTCAAATTTTGCGTTGAATTTATTGTAGATATTACAAATTTTGCGTTCAACTTAGCGTATATCTTACAGTTCTTGCGTATAATTTAGTGTAAATCTTACGTTTTTTGCGTCGAGCTTAGAATAGATCTTACATATTTTGCGTTGAATTTAATGTAAACCATACGTAAATTCAACGCATTCAACACCAAGTTTACAAATTTTGCGTTGAATTTGGCTTAGGTTTAACATATTTTGCGTTGAAATTAGCGTATATCTTACAGTTTTTGCGTTGAACATAGAGTAGATATTACCTTTTTTGCGTTGAGCTTTGAATAGATCTTACATATTTGGCGTAGAATTTAGAACACTTCTTAAATATTTTGCGTTGAATTTAGCATAGGCCTTACTTTGCGTTGAACTTGGCGTAGAATTTTCATAGTTTTGCGTTGCATATAGCGTTCTTCTTACAACTTTTGCGTTCAATTTAGCGTAGTTCTTAGACTTTTCGTGTTTATTTTAACGTAGATTTACTTAATTTTTTGTTGAATTTAGCGTTGACCTTACATAATTTTGCTTTCTGGTTTTTGTTAGAGGGGGTACGTGGAGGCAGGGGTCAGGTGGGGGTTGGGGCGTAGAATGGAGGGAGTACGAGAGGGATGGGGGAGGGGACGTGTGGGGGATGGGGTACGTGGGCGGTTGGATACTTGTGGGGGGGGGGGCGCTACATTGGGGGCTACATGGGATGCATGTGGGGGTTAAGTGGGAGGGGGCATTTGAATGATGAAATGAGGTAGCAAGACAAAATTCTTTTTGCAATTTTTTTCAAAATATCCGAAACTGGTTATGTGCAAGAGAAAGTGTAAAGAGTTGAAGAGAGAGAAAATAGGAGCAAAAATGAAGGAAAATCGAATAGGGTCTAAGCTGAATTCAACGCTAAACTTTGTAAGATCTACGCTTAGGGACGCCCAAATTATGTGAAACGTGATGTTTCAGTCCGATTTGCAACGATTGCGTTTCCTAAGAAAATAAAGGTTCTGTGTCACAGTGGTGAAAACAGCGACAAGTAAGAACAAGGTCAGTTGTTCGAGTCCCATACTCAGAGTTCTACGCGTTGATTTTAAGTAAAATTGACGCTAAATTCAACGCAAAATATTTATGATCAATGCTAAATTTGGCGCAAAATATTTAAGATCTACACTCAAATTCACGGCAAAAATTGTAAGACTTACGCTAATTTCAACTCAAAATATGTAAGATCTATGCTAAATTCTTCGGATTCAAAACAAAATTATGTAAGAAATTTGCTTTCAATTTTCCGACTTGTCAACGCTAGATACCGCTGATCTACAACAAACAATGGAAGAGACAATGTCGATAACAACTATTACCCTGGAAATAAAATGAAAACATTATAACTGAACACTAATAATTAACTGCACATAAAAAAATAATTGACAAATTTATATCCGGACAAGAGAGGGCGATTCAAATGAGAAGGATTGTTGATTAAGTTATGCAAAAATTTGAACCGCATTTTCTGGGACTCTACAAAACAGCTTCTGCCAAAGACGAGAACAAACAAAAGGATTTCAATTTTGAAATTTTGTTTATGATTTTTCAAGTTCTTACTTATGTTTTCAATAAAAGTACAATTGAATAGGGATTGGACATTTATCAAAATATATTCTCTACTGAAAGTAACATTTCTGCTAAGAAACAATAAAAGTTCCGCGCCAGTTGACCGTCGTAACTTTTCTCGTTACAAAACTGCGATATTTCAGGGAAAACCAAGAAAGTATTCTCCGTAGTCATAGATAGTTTTTTCGTTTTATTTGATAATTCCTTGAATAAATCGGTTCCCCTTCTCAAACCGTGAGATTTCAGATTAACTGTAGCTAGGAACGCGAACGAACTTCTTTTTTCCTGTCCAAGAGTGCCCGTTTGGGTTCTATCGGACATTCCGATAATTTCCAAGTTCCATCCGTTCCTAGCTTGGAAATCCGATGAGAAACAATACATTCAAAATATCTTCCCAGAGGAGTTTATTACTTGCAGACTGACCAGCGAAAAATCTATTTTGTCCAATTTTCAACCATTGTTCTTTCCGCGGAGCACAAATACGACCCTCATCCCATAGTATTCCTCGAAAATATTTTTACAATACAATCGTTTTATTCACCGGTGGCAGCAATTTATTTTGCGGCGACCGACCTACTGTCCAAAAACCCAACCGATATTGCCGCCGAAGAAACCAAAAAACTTGAAAACGAATTAGTGCTAGTAGCAGAAGAAGTTTTTGTTATTGGAACAAAACCACCTGGGGAATCGACAAAGAGTTAAGTCGCTAAAAAAAAGTCTGACTCAATCCCTGAGTCGGAAAGCGCAGCTTGAATAAAAACGATGGGCCCACCTACTGGAAAACCGCTGAGCGGGCGAACATGCGCATACAATATAAAAGAAAATAAGGCCGTCTCTATATGCATATTTAGTGAAAATACAACACATATAACATCGAAACGTACAAAAATGATTGAACAAGTCATAGCTGCTCTACAAAAAGTAAATGTTAACATCTTTCTCCTTTGCAACCAATGCGTCTCTTCGAACAAAGAGATATTGATATTGAGGCAGTGAAAAATCACCAAAGCAAAAACCAGCACTTTAACCAAGAAGTTCTCACAAATGTGGTCACCGAAACAATTGAGGGGAAAAATGAAAAGCTTATAGTATCACCTGTAACAACGGGAGGACCACGAGAACTTCCAACCGAAACTAAAGAGGTCCCATACAATCGATTATTTGAAGACAATTGTGTAACGATCCGAGGAAATGAAAAGAGCAAAAGTGAGGAGCAGAGAAAAAGGGCTTAGTCAGACACATCAGAATTAACTGCAATAACGAGCTTCCTAAACATTAACACCCAAATCAATGACTGCCGTCGACTCGCTAACAATTGTAATCTCAGCTTTGTTCAGGTGACTTAGTCAATCCTCCCAATCTTCAACCCTGTCACTGTTGACTTCCCTAAAGATCTTTAGATTTTGGATCTCTAATTCATTTCTGTTGATACTGCCTTTTGAAGCAGATCGAGTTTTTTTTCAATTGTTTTTTATTTCAATTTCTAGTTCTTGTGGTGTGAGTTGCCTATGTACAATTTCTTATAGTTCCGCAGTTTTGATGAAGACATTAGTAAGATACGTTTGTCCCAGCTGTCAGCGAGTTTGAAAACAATTGTCCTACATTTGTTCTCTTTGTATGTACTTTCAATGTCCGAAGCATTCTGGAGGTTACGCGAAGATGCTGTCTCGCGAGTTATTTACTATGTAAAAACTATGACATTATATGCCTCACTGGAACCTGGCTTACTTACGCAGTCCCAAACGAAGCTCTAGTTTTAAAGGTTACGTAATTTTTTGGCAAGATCAAACATCTGACGACAAGAAAACAAAACACGAGGCCTCCTCGTTGATGTCAAAGGAACCCTGATTGCAAAAGACATCTCACCGAGTCCAAAAATTGTAGACACAGTTACAATTAACATATCTTCAAGTAACTCTTCCTTTATCAATGCATGTATTTATAATCCACCAACAAGCAGCCGCGAGAGATGGAAACTCGACACATTCCAGCATTTTTTCTATCATATGACAAACAAACATAAATGGAATGTAATTCAATAATTGTTACGGGTAATTTTAATTTTATAAGCACCGACTTAAAAACAATGCATTCGAGCAATGAGTATGAAAATTGCTGTCTAAACCTCTTAACTGAAATTAACTTTGAACAAGTGTTGACTTCAGAGAAATAACGGGTGACATAAGGCAAGTATATATGTTTTTGGTAAACGAGCCGCAGCTCCGGATAATATCTGATATTGATAAAAAACTAGTCAATCAGAACAACATAGGCAACGCTAAGAGCTCACACCATTACCCAATGCGAAAGGCCATGTTGTCCCATTATATCAAACGCGAGCAAGTTATCTCACCCAAACAAAGGTGATCTAGTGTTGCTAGAGAAAATTACAAAAAATTGCAACAAAAAAGATCCTTGGAAACTCCACAGACTACAAAAACAGGATTCTAACTCTTAATATTCTACCTTTTGCGACGTACTTGGTACTGCACAGTCTCTTACGTTACTGTATTATTGTTGACGGCGAAAAAAAAACAAAAATAAAAATCAGCTTATTAATGAGAACGCAATCAAAGAAAAAGACAAGGCACACATTATGTTAGTGTTCCTACAACAAAACTAAGTAGAACTAATAAAATTTTTATGATTAAGAACATTAATCTTATACAATATGTTTTGTAGAACAACAAATCTAAGAAGCAAATAAAAAAATAGCCAATATCAACGCAAATTGTATGCCAGATTTACAAAATTGTTATCAAAAATTTTTCGAAAAAATATCGAATAAATTGTAGAATACATTCGATAAATGTTTCTTATTCGTTGTTTTTGCATTATCAACAATTGTCGATCGAATGCACTGTTCTAAGGAAGGGGATTATAAGAACCCCCAATCAAAAGAAATACCCGATTTTGTACCTGTGTGTACCGGGTGCTTAATCTTCGTGTACAAAATGACTACCAAAAATTTTTCAAAAATAAATTGTAGAATTTATTTGATAAAAATTTTTCATTCGATGTTTTTGCATT
Organism: Convolutriloba macropyga; assembly: GCF_964194025.1. Classification (NCBI taxonomy): domain Eukaryota; kingdom Metazoa; phylum Xenacoelomorpha; order Acoela; family Convolutidae; genus Convolutriloba; species Convolutriloba macropyga. The sequence continues at coordinate 185,225 of NW_027450457.1, read as the reverse complement.
ATCAACAATTGTCGATCGAATACACTTTCCTACGGAATTGATTAACTTATCCTCGAGCGATCGCAAGTTAAAAAAGAAGTTCAGCAATCCTTTCACGATTGATAAGCATTGACAATTGCAGATACCTTTAAAAGTATACCGTTTAAAGATTTCCAACAATCGTCGCACGATCGCAAGAAAAAAATTTCAGATATCAATAGAAATTGAAATAAATGTTTTGACTCTCAATATAAATGAAAAAAATGAAACAAACAGATCAAAATTTTTAACTAATGACTAATGAAAATAGTGTTATAACTAATAACAATAACGAAATAAGTCTTTTGACTAATGAAAATAATGAAACAAGTTTTATGAGTCTTTTGGGCTCAACACTTCCCATCAACATTCAGTTACGTTTAAAGTGGAGTCATCCAGTGACAATTGGGGTAAAGTTGACTCATTCAAAGCGTCGACAATTGCCGATGTATTTGCAGTCAATTCGGCCGGCAAAGCATTGACAATTGCCGATAAACTTTCGGTCGGTGCTGGTTGAACGTCAGCGAGATCCCTTGAGGCCGATTCCCCATATCGAATTACAGGCTTTGACGTTCTGTTGCTTTTTCTCGGGCCCTCCACTGGAAATTTTACAGCCTCTGAACGTTCTTCAGGCTCGTATGACTTGTCGGGGTCGCTTCTCCGGCGTTTGATAGCGCTCGCAACATCACCTTCATTGTCGAAGATCTTCTTTCTTGTGGAGCTGACAAACTCTCTACGCTCGGGGACTTTAATTCGGCAGACCTTCACTAGGTTGGCTTTTAGGGGATTTTTGTCCTCGGCCGTTTGTGAGCTCTTTCGAATTAGCTTCTCGACCGTTAGATTCCTTCTCGAACTTTCGGCGTGACTACAAATTCGTTCAACGAGTGCTGCGTTAACGTTCACGTCCGTCGATTGTTCCCTGGGTCGCAGTAGGTCCAAAGCTGAGGGGCATTGACGCGGCGTTCCGAAATTTGATAAGTCGGTTTGAGCAATTTCGCTGCAGGCAGTCCAGAAATTCGCAGTGTTGCCGCCTCTTTCGAGGTCTTCTCAATTAAACCAGCCTCGGGCAGATGCTCATAGACTCCCCGTAAGTTCCTTTCCCTTTTTTGTACGAATTTCGTCGTTTGCGCTGATTCTTTTCGTTGACTGGCAATTGAGGAAAACCTTGTTGTAACGAGACCAACTGATCACTACTCAATCCTTCAAGCTTTTTCCTTTTCGATTTAACCTCACTGTCACTGTTGAGGTCTTCTTGAGGCCACACGTTCTAGTCTATAAGAGCCTCATCACCGATCGTTTCTTTATCTAAACAATTTAAGTAACAATCGTTTAACGTTTCCAGCATATCATAACGTTTCCAATTAACAATCATTTAACGTTTCTTAACAACTTTGACCGTTGGGTATTTGTAGAACTATTTGTTGAAGCTATAAAAATCAGCTAAAAAATTCCTGATTAAGAGAATTTAAAATCTTACCAATTTCAGTACAAGGCTTGCATGTACTGGCTTTGTTGATCAGATCCCGATTTGAAAAGGGCCACCAAACCTTCTGCCCCATCTCAGTCATTCCCCAGCTTCCTGGATAGCTGGCATTTATCTGATCAACTGCTGCCTCTTTGATAGCGTTTGAGATCGCCATCTTGTTGTTGACAAGCACAATGCCGTTTCTGACATTGAGCGATTTCCAGCGACTGTGGATGTGCTTACTCAGCGACATGCATCTCTGCTCGTCTTTTAATTCCACGCATTCTCGTACTTCTCTCAGAACCGTGTCGCGGTTGGTCAGCGCTGCGACTAAGGTGTCGTTGAAATGCTCCTGATCTGGTTCTCCGAGATCATGTCCACTCCAGTTCTTTTAGTTGGGGAGACAAAAGGAGTCGATGTTCTCGGCACTGGATCAGTTAACGACCGAACTATTAGGTTTGATTTAAGAAACCCTTTTATATTCGCTCTACTGCTAAGCAAATTTGAATCAACAGATTTGTTTAAATCAGGCAAGTTGGGAATTCCGTCTTTACTCAAATTGTGTGACATCATTGGGCAACTAATTGTCAGGATGAAGTTGAACTATTTGAGGCAACGAATGTTGAGGATGAAATTAAACTATTTGAGGCAACGAATGTTGAGGAATAAGTTAAACTAATTGAGGCAACGAATGTTGAGGATGAAATTAAACTATGAGGCAACAAACGTCGAGGATGAAGTTAAACTAATTGAGGCAACGAATGTTGAGGATGAAATTAAACTATGAGGCAACAAATAATGAGGATGAAGTTAAACTATTTGAGGCGACGAATGTTGAAGATGAAGTTAAATTAATTGAGGCAACGAATGTTGAGGATGAAATTAAACTATGAGGCAACAAATAATGAGGATGAAGTTAAACTATTTGAGACAACGAATGTTCAGGATGAAATTGAACTATTTGAAGCAACGAATTTTGAGGATGAAGTTAAACTATTTGAGGCAACGAATGTTGAGGATGAAATTAAACTGATTGAGGCAACGAATGTTGAGGATGAAGTTAAACTAATTGAGGGAACGAATGTTAAGGATGAATTTAAACTATGAGGCAATAAAAGTTTAGGATGAAGTTAAACTATTTGAGGCAACGGAAGATGAGGATGAAATTAAACTATGAGGCAACAAATAATGAGGATGAAGTTAAACTATTTGAAGCAACGAATGTTGAGGATGAAATTAAACTACTTGAAGCAACGAATGTTGAGGATGAAGTTAAACTATTTGAGGCAACGAATGTTGAGGATGAAATTAAACTAATTGAGGAAACGAATGTTGAGGATGAAGTTAAACTAATTCAGGCAACGATTGTTGAGGATGAAATTAAACTATTTGAGGCAACGAATGTTGAGGATGAAGTTAAACTAATTGAGGCAACGAATGTTGAGGATGAAATTAAACTATGAGGCAACAAATAATGAGGATGAAGTTAAACTATTTGAGACAACGAATGTTCAGGATGAAATTAAACTATTTGAAGCAACGAATTTTGAGGATGAAGTTAAACTATTTGAGGCAACGAATGTTAAGGATGAATTTAAACTATGAGGCAATAAAAGTTTAGGATGAAGTTAAACTATTTGAGGCAACGGAAGATGAAGATGAAATTAAACTATGAGGCAACAAATAATGAGGATGAAGTTAAACTATTTGAAGCAACGAATGTTGAGGATGAAATTAAACTACTTGAAGCAACGAATGTTGAGGATGAAGTTAAACTATTTGAGGCAACGAATGTTGAGGATGAAATTAAACTAATTGAGGAAACGAATGTTGAGGATGAAGTTAAACTAATTCAGGCAACGATTGTTGAGGATGAAATTAAACTATTTGAGGCAACGAATGTTGAGGATGAAGTTAAACTAATTGAGGCAACGAATGTTGAGGATGAAATTAAACTATGAGGCAACAAATAATGAGGATGAAGTTAAACTATTTGAGACAACGAATGTTCAGGATGAAATTAAACTATTTGAAGCAACGAATTTTGAGGATGAAGTTAAACTATTTGAGGCAACGAATGTTGGGGATGAAATTAAACTAATTGAGGCAACGAATGTTGAGGATGAAGTTAAACTAATTGAGGCAACAAACGTTGAGGATGAAGTTAAACTAATTGAGGCAACGAATGTTGAGGATGAAATTAAACTATGAGGCAACAAAAAATGAGGATGAAGTTAAACTATTTGAGGCAACGAATTTTGAGGATAAAATTAAATTATTTGAGGCAACGAATGTTGAGGATTAAGTTAAACTAATTGAGGCAACGAATATTGAGGATGAAATTAAACTATGAGGCAACAAATAATGAGGATGAAGTTAAACTATATGAGACAACGAATAATCAGGATGAAATTAAACTATTTGAAGCAACGAATTTTGAGGATGAAGTTAAACTATTTGAGGCAACAAATGTTGAGGATGAAATTAAACTAATTGAGGCAACGAATGTTGAGGATGAAGTTAAACTAATTGAGGCAACGAATGTTGAAGATGAATTTAAACTATGAGGCAACAAAAGTTTAGGATGAAGTTAAACTATTTGAGGCAACGAATGATGAGGATGAAATTAAACTATGAGGCAACAAAAGTTTAGGATGAAGTTAAACTATTTGAAGCAACGAATGATGAGGATGAAATTAACCTATGAGGCAACAAATAATGAGGATGAAGTTAAACTATTTGAGGCAACGAATGTTGAGGATGAAATTAAACTACTTGAAGCAACGAATGTTGAGGATGAAATTAAACTAATTGAGGCAACGAATGTTGAGGATGAAGTTAAACTAATTGAGGCAACCAACGTTGAGGATGAAGTTAAACTAATTGAGGCAACGAATGTTGAGGATGAAATTAAACTATGAGGCAACAAAAAAATGAGGATGAAGTTAAACTATTTGAGGCAACGAATTTTGAGGATAAAATTAAACTATTTGAGGCAACGAATTTTGAGGATGAAGTTAAACTATTTGAGGCAACGAATGTTGAGGATGAAATTAAACTATGAGGCAACAAATAATGAGGATGAAGTAAAACTATTTGAGACAACGAATGTTCAGGATGAAATTAAACTATTTGAAGCAACGAATTTTGAGGATGAAGTTAAACTATTTGAGGCAACAAATGTTGAGGATGAAATTAAACTAATTGAGGTAACGAATGATGAGGATGAAGTTAAACTAATTGAGGCAACGAATGTTGAGGATGAGTTTAAATTATGAGGCAACAAAAGTTTAGGATGAAGTTAAACTATTTGAGGCAACGAATGATGAGGATGAAATTAAACTATGAGGCAAAAAATAATGAGGATGAAGTTAAACTATTTGAGGCAACGAATGTTCAGGATGAAATTAAACTACTTGAAGCAACGAATGTTGAGGATGAAGTTAAACTACTTGAGGCAACGAATGTTGAGGATGAAATTAAACTAATTGAGGAAACGAATGTTGAGGATGAAGTTAAACTAATTGAGGCAACGAATGTTGAGGATGAAATTAAACTATTTGAGGCAACGAATGTTGAGGATGAAGTTAAACTAATTGAGGCAACGAATGTTGAGGATTAATTTAAACTATGAGGCAACAAATAATGAGGATGAAGTTAAACTATTTGAGGCAACGAAAGTTGAGGATGAAATTAAACTATTTGAAGCAAAGAATGTTGAGGATGAAGTTAAACTATTTGAGGCAACGAATGTTGAGGATGAAATTAAACTATTTGAAGCAACGAATGTTGAGGATGAAGTTAAAATATTTGAGGCAACGAATGTTGAGGATGAAATTAAACTATGAGGCAACAAATAATGAGGATGAAGTTAAACTATTTGAGACAACGAATGTTCAGGATGAAATTAAACTATTTGAAGCAACGAATTTTGAGGATGAAGTTAGACTATTTGAGGCAACGAAAGTTGAGGATGAAATTAAACTAATTTAGGCAACGAATGATGAGGATGAAGTTAAACTAATTGAGGCAACAAACGTTGAGGATGAAGTTAAACTAATTAATGCAACGAATGTTGAGGATGAAATTAAACTATGAGGCAACAAATAATGAGGATGAAGTTAAACTATTTGAGGCAACGAATTTTGAGGATAAAATTAAACTATTTGAGGCAACGAATGTTGAGGATGAAGTTAAACTAATTGAGGCAACGAATGTTGAGGATGAAATTAAACTATGAGGCAACAAATAATGAGGATGAAGTTAAACTATTTGAGACAACGAATGTTCAGGGTGAAATTAAACTATTTGAAGCAACGAGTTTTGAGGATGAAGTTAAACTATTTGAGGCAACGAATGTTGAGGATGAAATTAAACTAATTGAGGCAACGAATGTTGAGGATGAAATTAAACTATGAGGCAACAAATAATGAGGATGAAGTTAAACTATTTGAGACAACGAATGTTCAGGATGAAACTAAACTATTTGAAGCAACGAATTTTGAGGATGAAGTTAAACTATTTGAGGCAACGAATGTTGAGGATGAAATTAAACTAATTGAGGCAACGAATGTTGAGGATGAAGTTGAACTAATTGAGGCAACGAATGATGAGGATGAAATTAAATTATGAGGCAACAAATAATGAAGATGAAGTTAAACTATTTGAGGCAACGAATGTTGAGGATGAAATTAAACTACTTGAAGCAACGAATGTTGAGGATGAAGTTAAACTAATTGAGGAAACGAATGTTGAGGATGAAGTTAAACTAATTGAGGCAACGAATGTTGCGGATGAAATTAAACTATTTGAGGCAACAAATAATGAAGATGAAGTTAAATTATTTGAGGCAACGAATGTTGAGGATGAAGTTAAACTAATTGAGGCAACGAATGTTGAGGATGAATTTAAACTATGAGGCAACAAAAGTTGAGGATGAAATTAAACTATTTGAAGCAACGAGTTTTGAGGATGAAGTTAAACTATTTGAGGCAACGAATGTTGAGGATGAAATTAAACTAATTGAGGCAACGAATGTTGAGGATGAAATTAAACTATGAGGCAACAAATAATGAGGATGAAGTTAAACTATTTGAGACAACGAATGTTCAGGGTGAAATTAAACTATTTGAAGCAACGAGTTTTGAGGATGAAGTTAAACTATTTGAGGCAACGAATGTTGAGGATGAAATTAAACTAATTGAGGCAACGAATGTTGAGGATGAAATTAAACTATGAGGCAACAAATAATGAGGATGAAGTTAAACTATTTGAGGCAACGAATTTTGAGGATAAAATTAAACTATTTGAGGCAACGAATGTTGAGGATGAAGTTAAACTAATTGAGGCAACGAATGTTTAGGATGAAATTAAACTACTTGAAGCAACGAATGTTGAGGATGAAGTTAAACTATTTGAGGCAACGATTGTTGAGGATGAAATTAAACTATGAGGCAACAAATAATGAGGATGAAGTTAAACTATTTGAGACAACGAATTTTGAGGATAAAATTAAACTATTTGAGGCAACGAATGTTGAGGATGAAGTTAAACTAATTGAGGCAACGAATGTTGAGGATGAAATTAAACTATGAGGCAACAAATAATGAGGATGAAGTTAAACTATTTGAGACAACGAATGTTCAGGGTGAAATTAAACTATTTGAAGCAACGAGTTTTGAGGATGAAGTTAAACTATTTGAGGCAACGAATGTTTAGGATGAAATTAAACTACTTGAAGCAACGAATGTTGAGGTTGAAGTTAAACTATTTGAGGCAACGATTGTTGAGGATGAAATTAAACTATGAGGCAACAAATAATGAGGATGAAGTTAAACTATTTGAGACAACGAATGTTCAGGGTGAAATTAAACTATTTGAAGCAACGAGTTTTGAGGATGAAGTTAAACTATTTGAGGCAACGAATGTTGAGGATGAAATTAAACTAATTGAGGCAACGAATGTTGAGGATGAAATTAAACTATGAGGCAACAAATAATGAGGATGAAGTTAAACTATTTGAGGCAACGAATTTTGAGGATAAAATTAAACTATTTGAGGCAACGAATGTTGAGGATGAAGTTAAACTAATTGAGGCAACGAATGTTTAGGATGAAATTAAACTACTTGAAGCAACGAATGTTGAGGATGAAGTTAAACTATTTGAGGCAACGATTGTTGAGGATGAAATTAAACTATGAGGCAACAAATAATGAGGATGAAGTTAAACTATTTGAGACAACGAATGTTCAGGGTGAAATTAAACTATTTGAAGCAACGAGTTTTGAGGATGAAGTTAAACTATTTGAGGCAACGAATGTTGAGGATGAAATTAAACTAATTGAGGCAACGAATGTTGAGGATGAAATTAAACTATGAGGCAACAAATAATGAGGATGAAGTTAAACTATTTGAGGCAACAAATTTTGAGGATAAAATTAAACTATTTGAGGCAACGAATGTTGAGGATGAAGTTAAACTAATTGAGGCAACGAATGTTGAGGATGAAATTAAACTATGAGGCAACAAATAATGAGGATGAAGTTAAACTATTTGAGACAACGAATGTTCAGGGTGAAATTAAACTATTTGAAGCAACGAGTTTTGAGGATGAAGTTAAACTATTTGAGGCAACGAATGTTTAGGATGAAATTAAACTACTTGAAGCAACGAATGTTGAGGATGAAGTTAAACTATTTGAGGCAACGATTGTTGAGGATGAAATTAAACTATGAGGCAACGAATTTTGAGGATAAAATTAAACTATTTGAGGCAACGAATGTTGAGGATGAAGTTAAACTAATTGAGGCAACGAATGTTGAGGATGAAATTAAACTATGAGGCAACAAATAATGAGGATGAAGTTAAACTATTTGAGACAACGAATGTTCAGGGTGAAATTAAGCTATTTGAAGCAACGAGTTTTGAGGATGAAGTTAAACTATTTGAGGCAACGAATGTTGAGGATGAAATTAAACTAATTGAGGCAACGAATGTTGAGGATGAAATTAAACTATGAGGCAACAAATAATGAGGATGAAGTTAAACTATTTGAGGCAACGAATTTTGAGGATAAAATTAAACTATTTGAGGCAACGAATGTTGAGGATGAAGTTAAACTAATTGAGGCAACGAATGTTGAGGATGAAATTAAACTATGAGGCAACAAATAATGAGGATGAAGTTAAACTATTTGAGACAACGAATGTTCAGGGTGAAATTAAACTATTTGAAGCAACGAGTTTTGAGGATGAAGTTAAACTATTTGAGGCAACGAATGTTGAGGATGAAATTAAACTAATTGAGGCAACGAATGTTGAGGATGAAATTAAACTATGAGGCAACAAATAATGAGGATGAAGTTAAACTATTTGAGACAACGAATGTTCAGGATGAAACTAAACTATTTGAAGCAACGAATTTTGAGGATGAAGTTAAACTATTTGAGGCAACGAATGTTGAGGATGAAATTAAACTATGAGGCAACAAATAATGAGGATGAAGTTAAACTATTTGAGACAACGAATGTTCAGGGTGAAATTAAACTATTTGAAGCAACGAGTTTTGAGGATGAAGTTAAACTATTTGAGGCAACGAATGTTTAGGATGAAATTAAACTACTTGAAGCAACGAATGTTGAGGATGAAGTTAAACTATTTGAGGCAACGATTGTTGAGGATGAAATTAAACTATGAGGCAACGAATTTTGAGGATAAAATTAAACTATTTGAGGCAACGAATGTTGAGGATGAAGTTAAACTAATTGAGGCAACGAATGTTGAGGATGAAATTAAACTATGAGGCAACAAATAATGAGGATGAAGTTAAACTATTTGAGACAACGAATGTTCAGGGTGAAATTAAACTATTTGAAGCAACGAGTTTTGAGGATGAAGTTAAACTATTTGAGGCAACGAATGTTGAGGATGAAATTAAACTAATTGAGGCAACGAATGTTGAGGATGAAATTAAACTATGAGGCAACAAATAATGAGGATGAAGTTAAACTATTTGAGGCAACGAATTTTGAGGATAAAATTAAACTATTTGAGGCAACGAATGTTGAGGATGAAGTTAAACTAATTGAGGCAACGAATGTTGAGGATGAAATTAAACTATGAGGCAACAAATAATGAGGATGAAGTTAAACTATTTGAGACAACGAATGTTCAGGGTGAAATTAAACTATTTGAAGCAACGAGTTTTGAGGATGAAGTTAAACTATTTGAGGCAACGAATGTTGAGGATGAAATTAAACTAATTGAGGCAACGAATGTTGAGGATGAAATTAAACTATGAGGCAACAAATAATGAGGATGAAGTTAAACTATTTGAGACAACGAATGTTCAGGATGAAACTAAACTATTTGAAGCAACGAATTTTGAGGATGAAGTTAAACTATTTGAGGCAACGAATGTTGAGGATGAAATTAAACTAATTGAGGCAACGAATGTTGAGGATGAAGTTAAACTAATTGAGGCAACGAATGATGAGGATGAAATTAAATTATGAGGCAACAAATAATGAAGATGAAGTTAAACTATTTGAGGCAACGAATGTTGAGGATGAAGTTAAACTAATTGAGGCAACGAATGTTGAGGATGAATTTAAAATATGAGGCAACAAAAGTTGAGGATGAAGTTAAACTATTTGAGGCAACGAATGTTTAGGATGAAATTAAACTACTTGAAGCAACGAATGTTGAGGATGAAGTTAAACTATTTGAGGCAACGATTTTTGAGGATGAAATTAAACTATGAGGCAACAAATAATGAGGATGAAGTTAAACTATTTGAGACAACGAATGTTCAGGGTGAAATTAAACTATTTGAAGCAACGAGTTTTGAGGATGAAGTTAAACTATTTGAGGCAACGAATGTTGAGGATGAAATTAAACTAATTGAGGCAACGAATGTTGAGGATGAAATTAAACTATGAGGCAACAAATAATGAGGATGAAGTTAAACTATTTGAGGCAACGAATTTTGAGGATAAAATTAAACTATTTGAGGCAACGAATGTTGAGGATGAAGTTAAACTAATTGAGGCAACGAATGTTGAGGATGAAATTAAACTATGAGGCAACAAATAATGAGGATGAAGTTAAACTATTTGAGACAACGAATGTTCAGGGTGAAATTAAACTATTTGAAGCAACGAGTTTTGAGGATGAAGTTAAACTATTTGAGGCAACGAATGTTGAGGATGAAATTAAACTAATTGAGGCAACGAATGTTGAGGATGAAATTAAACTATGAGGCAACAAATAATGAGGATGAAGTTAAACTATTTGAGACAACGAATGTTCAGGATGAAACTAAACTATTTGAAGCAACGAATTTTGAGGATGAAGTTAAACTATTTGAGGCAACGAATGTTGAGGATGAAATTAAACTAATTGAGGCAACGAATGTTGAGGATGAAGTTAAACTAATTGAGGCAACGAATGATGAGGATGAAATTAAATTATGAGGCAACAAATAATGAAGATGAAGTTAAACTATTTGAGGCAACGAATGTTGAGGATGAAATTAAACTACTTGAAGCAACGAATGTTGAGGATGAAGTTAAACTAATTGAGGAAACGAATGTTGAGGATGAAGTTAAACTAATTGAGGCAACGAATGTTGAGGATGAAATTAAACTATTTGCGGCAACGAATGTTGAAGATGAAGTTAAACTATTTGAGGCAACAAATGTTGAGGATGAAATTAAACTAATTGAGGCAACGAATGTTGAAGATTAAATTAAACTATGAGGCAACAAATAATGAGGATGAAGTTAAACTATTTGAAGCAACGATTTTTGAGGATGAAGTTAAACTATTTGAGGCAACGAATGTTGAGGATGAAATTAAACTAATTGAGGCAACGAATGTTGAGGATGAAGTTAAATTAATTGAGGCAACGAATGTTGAAGATTAAATTAAACTATGAGGCAACAAATAATGAGGATGAAGTTAAACTATTTGAGGCAACGAATGTTGAGTATGAAATTAAACTATTTGAAGCAACGAATGTTGAGGATGAAGTTAAACTATTTGAGGCAACAAATGTTGAGGATGAAATTAAACTAATTGAGGCAACGAATGTTGAGGATGAAGTTAAACTAATTGAGGCAACGAATGTTGAGGATGAAATTAAACTATGAGGCAACAAATAATGAGGATGAAGTTAAACTATTTGAGACAACGAATGTTCAGGGTGAAATTAAACTATTTGAAGCAACGAGTTTTGAGGATGAAGTTAAACTATTTGAGGCAACGAATGTTGAGGATGAAATTAAACTAATTGAGGCAACGAATGTTGAGGATGAAATTAAACTATGAGGCAACAAATAATGAGGATGAAGTTAAACTATTTGAGACAACGAATGTTCAGGATGAAACTAAACAATTTGAAGCAACGAATTTTGAGGATGAAGTTAAACTATTTGAGGCAACGAATGTTGAGGATGAAATTAAACTAATTGAGGCAACGAATGTTGAGGATGAAGTTAAACTAATTGAGGCAACGAATGATGAGGATGAAATTAAATTATGAGGCAACAAATAATGAAGATGAAGTTAAACTATTTGAGGCAACGAATGCTGAGGATGAAATTAAACTACTTGAAGCAACGAATGTTGAGGATGAAGTTAAACTAATTGAGGAAACGAATGTTGAGGATGAAGTTAAACTAATTGAGGCAACGAATGTTGAGGATGAAATTAAACTATTTGAGGCAACGAATGTTGAAGATGAAGTTAAACTATTTGAGGCAACAAATGTTGAGGATGAAATTAAACTAATTGAGGCAACGAATGTTGAAGATTAAATTAAACTATGAGGCAACAAATAATGAGGATGAAGTTAAACTATTTGAAGCAACGATTTTTGAGGATGAAGTTAAACTATTTGAGGCAACGAATGTTGAGGACGAAATTAAACTAATTGAGGCAACGAATGTTGAGGATGAAGTTAAATTAATTGAGGCAACGAATGTTGAAGATTAAATTAAACTATGAGGCAACAAATAATGAGGATGAAGTTAAACTATTTGAGGCAACGAATGTTGAGGATGAAATTAAACTATTTGAAGCAACGAATGTTGAGGATGAAGTTAAACTATTTGAGGCAACGAATGTTGAGGATGAATTTAAACTATGAGGCAACAAAAGTTGAGGATGAAGTTAAACTATTTGAGGCAACGAATGTTTAGGATGAAATTAAACTACTTGAAGCAACGAATGTTGAGGATGAAGTTAAACTATTTGAGGCAACGATTGTTGAGGATGAAATTAAACTATGAGGCAACAAATAATGAGGATGAATTTAAACTATTTGAGGCAACGAATTTTGAGGATAAAATTAAACTATTTGAGGCAACGAATGTTGAGGATGAAGTTAAACTAATTGAGGCAACGAATGTTGAGGATGAAATTAAACTATGAGGCAACAAATAATGAGGATGAAGTTAAACTATTTGAGACAACGAATGTTCAGGATGAAATTAAACTATTTGGAGCAACGAATTTTGAGGATGAAGTTAAACTATTTGAGGCAACGAATGTTGAGGTCGAAATTAAACCAATTGAGGCAACGAATGTTGAGGATGAAGTTAAACTAATTGAGGCAACGAATGTTGAGGATGAATTTAAACTATGAGGCAACAAAAGTTTGGGATGAAGTTAAACTATTTGAGGCAACGAATGACGAGGATGAAATTAAACTATGAGGCAACAAATAATGAGAATGAAAATAAACTATTTGAGGCAACGAATGTTGAGGACGAAATTAAACTACTTGAAGCAACGAATGTTGAGGATGAAATTAAACTATGAGGCAACAAATAATGAGGATGAAGTTAAACTATTTGAGACAACGAATGTTCAGGATGAAATTAAACTATTTGAAGCAACGAATTTTGAGGATGAAGTTAAACTATTTGAGGCAACGAATGTTGGGGATGAAATTAAACTAATTGAGGCAACGAATGTTGAGGATGAAGTTAAACTAATTGAGGCAACGATTTTTGAGGATGAAGTTAAACTATTTGAGGCAACGAATGTTGAGGATGAAATTAAACTAATTGAGGCAACGAATGTTGAGGATGAAGTTAAATTAATTGAGGCAACGAATGTTGAAGATTAAATTAAACTATGAGGCTACAAATAATGAGGATGAAGTTAAACTATTTGAGGCAACAAATGTTGAGGATGAAATTAAACTAATTGAGGCAACGAATGTTGAGGATGAAATTAAATTAATTGAGGCAACGAATGTTGAGGATTAAATTAAACTATGAGGCAACAAATAATGAGGTTGAAGTTAAATTATTTGAGGCAACGAATGTTGAGGATGAAATTAAACTACTTGAAGCAACGAATGTTGAGGATGAAATTAAACTAATTGAGGAAACGAATGTTGAGGATGAAGTTAAACTAATTGAGGCAACGAATGTTGAGGATGAATTTAAACTATGAGGCAACAAAAGTTGAGGATGAAGTTAAACTATTTGAGGCAACGAATGTTTAGGATGAAATTAAACTACTTGAAGCAACGAATGTTGAGGATGAAGTTAAACTATTTGAGGCAACGATTGTTGAGGATGAAATTAAACTATGAGGCAACAAATAATGAGGATGAATTTAAACTATTTGAGGCAACGAATTTTGAGGATAAAATTAAACTATTTGAGGCAACGAATGTTGAGGATGAAGTTAAACTAATTGAGGCAACGAATGTTGAGGATGAAATTAAACTATGAGGCAACAAATAATGAGGATGAAGTTAAACTATTTGAGACAACGAATGTTCAGGATGAAATTAAACTATTTGGAGCAACGAATTTTGAGGATGAAGTTAAACTATTTGAGGCAACGAATGTTGAGGTCGAAATTAAACCAATTGAGGCAACGAATGTTGAGGATGAAGTTAAACTAATTGAGGCAACGAATGTTGAGGATGAATTTAAACTATGAGGCAACAAAAGTTTGGGATGAAGTTAAACTATTTGAGGCAACGAATGACGAGGATGAAATTAAACTATGAGGCAACAAATAATGAGAATGAAAATAAACTATTTGAGGCAACGAATGTTGAGGACGAAATTAAACTACTTGAAGCAACGAATGTTGAGGATGAAATTAAACTATGAGGCAACAAATAATGAGGATGAAGTTAAACTATTTGAGACAACGAATGTTCAGGATGAAATTAAACTATTTGAAGCAACGAATTTTGAGGATGAAGTTAAACTATTTGAGGCAACGAATGTTGGGGATGAAATTAAACTAATTGAGGCAACGAATGTTGAGGATGAAGTTAAACTAATTGAGGCAACGATTTTTGAGGATGAAGTTAAACTATTTGAGGCAACGAATGTTGAGGATGAAATTAAACTAATTGAGGCAACGAATGTTGAGGATGAAGTTAAATTAATTGAGGCAACGAATGTTGAAGATTAAATTAAACTATGAGGCAACAAATAATGAGGATGAAGTTAAACTATTTGAGGCAACAAATGTTGAGGATGAAATTAAACTAATTGAGGCAACGAATGTTGAGGATGAAATTAAATTAATTGAGGCAACGAATGTTGAAGATTAAATTAAACTATGAGGCAACAAATAATGAGGATGAAGTTAAACTATTTGAAGCAACGATTTTTGAGGATGAAGTTAAACTATTTGAGGCAACGAATGTTGAGGATGAAATTAAACTAATTGAGGCAACGAATGTTGAGGATGAAGTTAAATTAATTGAGGCAACGAATGTTGAAGATTAAATTAAACTATGAGGCAACAAATAATGAGGATGAAGTTAAACTATTTGAGGCAACGAATGTTGAGGATGAAATTAAACTATTTGAAGCAACGAATGTTGAGGATGAAGTTAAACTATTTGAGGCAACAAATGTTGAGGATGAAATTAAACTAATTGAGGCAACGAATGTTGAGGATGAAGTTAAACTAATTGAGGCAACGAATGTTGAGGATGAATTTAAACTATGAGGCAACAAAAGTTGAGGATGAAGTTAAACTATTTGAGGCAACGAATGTTTAGGATGAAATTAAACTACTTGAAGCAACGAATGTTGAGGATGAAGTTAAACTATTTGAGGCAACGATTGTTGAGGATGAAATTAAACTATGAGGCAACAAATAATGAGGATGAATTTAAACTATTTGAGGCAACGAATTTTGAGGATAAAATTAAACTATTTGAGGCAACGAATGTTGAGGATGAAGTTAAACTAATTGAGGCAACGACTGTTGAGGATGAAATTAAACTATGAGGCAACAAATAATGAGGATGAAGTTAAACTATTTGAGACAACGAATGTTCAGGATGAAATTAAACTATTTGGAGCAACGAATTTTGAGGATGAAGTTAAACTATTTGAGGCAACGAATGTTGAGGTCGAAATTAAACCAATTGAGGCAACGAATGTTGAGGATGAAGTTAAACTAATTGAGGCAACGAATGTTGAGGATGAATTTAAACTATGAGGCAACAAAAGTTTGGGA
Organism: Convolutriloba macropyga; assembly: GCF_964194025.1. NCBI lineage: Eukaryota > Metazoa > Xenacoelomorpha > Acoela > Convolutidae > Convolutriloba > Convolutriloba macropyga. The sequence continues at coordinate 169,232 of NW_027450457.1, read as the reverse complement.
TGAAGTTAAACTATTTGAGGCAACGAATGACGAGGATGAAATTAAACTATGAGGCAACAAATAATGAGAATGAAAATAAACTATTTGAGGCAACGAATGTTGAGGACGAAATTAAACTACTTGAAGCAACGAATGTTGAGGATGAAGTTAAACTATTTGAGGCAACGAATGTTGAGGATGAAGTTAAACTATTTGAGGCAACGAATGTTGAGGATTAAGTTAAACTATTTGAGGCAACGAATGTTGAGGATGAAATTAAACTATTTGAAGCAACGAATGTTGAGGATGAAGTTAAACTATTTGAGGCAACAAATGTTGAGGATGAAATTAAACCAATTGAGGCAACGAATGTTGAGGATGAAGTTAAACTAATTGAGGCAACAAATGTTGAGGATGAATTTAAACTATGAGGCAACAAAAGTTTGGGATGAAGTTAAACTATTTGAGGCAACGAATGACGAGGATGAAATTAAACTATGAGGCAACAAATAATGAGAATGAAGTTAAACTATTTGAGGCAACGAATGTTGAGGATGAAATTAAACTACTTGAAGCAACGAATGTTGAGGATGAAGTTAAACTATTTGAGGCAACGAATGTTGAGGATGAAGTTAAACTATTTGAGGCAACGAATGTTGAGGATGAAATTAAACCAATTGAGGCAACGAATGTTGAGGATGAAGTTAAACTAATTGAGGCAACGAATGTTGAGGATGAATTTAAACTATGAGGCAACAAAAGTTTGGGATGAAGTTAAACTATTTGAGGCAACGAATGATGAGGATGAAATTAAACTATGAGGCAACAAATAATGAGAATGAAGTTAAATTATTTGAGGCAACGAATGTTGAGGATGAAATTAAACTACTTGAAGCAACGAATGTTGAGGATGAAATTAAACTAATTGAGGAAACGAATGTTGAGGATGAAGTTAAACTAATTGAGGCAACGAATGTTGAGGATGAAATTAAACTATTTGAGGCAACGAATGTTGAGGATGAAGTTAAACTAATTGAGGCAACGAATGTTGAGGATTAAATTAAACTATGAGGCAACAAATAATGAGGTTGAAGTTAAACTATTTGAGACAACGAATGTTGAGGATGAAATTAAACTATTTGAAGCAACGAATGTTGAGGATGAAGATAAACTATTTGAAACAACGAATGTTGAGGATGAAATTAAACTTATTGAGGCAACGAGGGTTGAGGATGAAGTTAAACTAATTGAGGCAACGAATGTTGAGGATGAATTTAAACTATGAGGCAACAAAAGTTGAGGATGAAGTTAAACTATTTGAGGCAACAAATGATGAGGATGAAATTAAACTATGAGGCAACAAATAATGAGGACGAAGTTAAACTATTTGAGGCAACGAATGTTGATGATGAAATTAAACTATTTGAAGCAACGAATGTTGAGGATGAAGTTAAACTATTTGAGGCAACGAATGTTGAGGATTAAATTAATCTATGAGACAACAAATAATGAGGATGAAATTAAACTATTTGAGACAACGAATGTTCAGGATAAAATTAAACTATTTGAAGCAACGAATTTTGAGGATGAAGTTAAATTATTTGAGGCAACGAATGTTGAGGATGAAATTAAACTAATTGAGGCAACGAATGTTGAGGATGAAGTTAAACTAATTGAGGCAACAAACGTTGAGGATGAAGTTAAACTAATTGAGGCAACGAATGTTGAGGATGAAATTAAACTATGAGGCAACCAATAATGAGGATGAAGTTAAACTATTTGATGCAACGAATTTGAGGATAAAATTAAACTATTTGAGGCAACGAATGTTGAGGATGAAGTTAAACTAATTGAGGCAACGAATGTTGAGGATGAAATTAAACTATGAGGCAACAAATAATGAGGATGAAGTTAAACTAATTGAGGCAACAAATGTTGAGGATGAATTTAAACTATGAAGCAACAAAAGTTCAGGACGAAATTAAACTATTTGAGGCAACGAATGATGAGGATGAAATTAAACTATGAGGCAACAAATAATGAGGATGAAGTTAAACTATTTGAGGCAACGAATGTTGAGGATGAAATTAAACTACTTGAAGCAACGAATGTTGAGGATGAAGTTAAACGATTTGAGGCAACGAATGTTGAGGATGAAATTAAACTAATTGAGGAAACGAATGTTGAGGATGAAATTAAACTATTTGAGGCAACGAATGTTGAGGATGAAGTTAAACTAAATGAGGCAACGAATGTTGAGGATTAAGTTAAACTATGAGGCAACAAATAATGAGGATGAAGTTAAACTAATTGAGGCAACAAACGTTGAGGATGAAGTTAAACTAATTGAGGCAACGAATGTTGAGGATGAAGTTAAACTAATTGAGGCAACGAATGTTGAGGATGAATTTAAACTATGAGGCAACAAAATTTAGGATGAAATTAAACTATTTGAGGCAACGAATGATGAGGATGAAATTAAACTATGAGGCAACAAATAATGAGGATGAAGTTAAACTATTTGAGGCAACGAATGTTGAGGATGAAATTAAACTAATTGAGGCAACGAATGTTGAGGATGAAGTTAAACTAATTGAGGCAACAAACGTTGAGGATGAAGTTAAACTAATTGAGGCAACGAATGTTGAGGATGAAATTAAACTATGAGGCAACCAATAATGAGGATGAAGTTAAACTATTTGATGCAACGAATTTGAGGATAAAATTAAACTATTTGAGGCAACGAATGTTGAGGATGAAGTTAAACTAATTGAGGCAACGAATGTTGAGGATGAAATTAAACTATGAGGCAACAAATAATGAGGATGAAGTTAAACTAATTGAGGCAACAAATGTTGAGGATGAATTTAAACTATGAAGCAACAAAAGTTCAGGACGAAATTAAACTATTTGAGGCAACGAATGATGAGGATGAAATTAAACTATGAGGCAACAAATAATGAGGATGAAGTTAAACTATTTGAGGCAACGAATGTTGAGGATGAAATTAAACTACTTGAAGCAACGAATGTTGAGGATGAAGTTAAACGATTTGAGGCAACGAATGTTGAGGATGAAATTAAACTAATTGAGGAAACGAATGTTGAGGATGAAATTAAACTATTTGAGGCAACGAATGTTGAGGATGAAGTTAAACTAAATGAGGCAACGAATGTTGAGGATTAAGTTAAACTATGAGGCAACAAATAATGAGGATGAAGTTAAACTAATTGAGGCAACGAATGTTGAGGATGAAGTTAAACTAATTGAGGCAACGAATGTTGAGGATGAATTTAAACTATGAGGCAACAAAATTTAGGATGAAATTAAACTATTTGAGGCAACGAATGATGAGGATGAAATTAAACTATGAGGCAACAAATAATGAGGATGAAGTTAAACTATTTGAGGCAACGAATGTTGAGGATGAAATTAAACTACTTGAAGCAACGAATGTTGAGGATGAAATTAAACTAATTGAGGAAACGAATGTTGAGGATGAATTTAAACTATGAGGCAACAAAAGTTTAGGATGAAATTAAACTATTTGAGGCAACGAATGATGAGGATGAAATTAAACTATGAGGCAACAAATAATGAGGATGAAGTTAAACTATTTGAGGCAACGAATGTTGAGGATGAAATTAAACTATTTGAGGCAACGAATGTTGAAGATGAAGTTAAACTAATTGAGGCAACGAATGTTGAGGATTAAATTAAACTATGAGGCAACAAATAATGAGGTTGAAGTTAAATTATTTGAGGCAACGAATGTTGAGGATGAAATTAAACTACTTGAAGCAACGAATGTTGAGGATGAAATTAAACTAATTGAGGAAACGAATGTTGAGGATGAAGTTAAACTAATTGAGGCAACGAATGTTGAGGATGAAATTAAACTATTTGAGGCAACGAATGTTGAGGATGAAGTTAAACTAATTGAGGCAACGAATGTTGAGGATTAAATTAAACTATGAGGCAACAAATAATGAGGTTGAAGTTAAACTATTTGAGACAACGAATGTTGAGGATGAAATTAAACTATTTGAAGCAACGAATGTTGAGGATGAAGTTAAACTATTTGAAGCAACGAATGTTGAGGATGAAATTAAACTAATTGAGGCAACGAAGGTTGAGGATGAAGTTAATCTAATTGAGGCAACGAATGTTGAGGATGAATTTAAACTATGAGGCAACAAAAGTTGAGGATGAAGTTAAACTATTTGAGGCAACAAATGATGAGGATGAAATTAAACTATTTGAAGCAACGAATGTTGAGGATGAAGTTAAACTATTTGAGACAACGAATGTTGAGGATGAAATTAATCTATGAGACAACAAATAATGAGGATGAAGTTAAACTATTTGAGACAACGAATGTTCAGGATGAAATTAAACTATTTGAAGCAACGAATTTTGAGGATGAAGTTAAATTATTTGAGGCAACGAATGTTGAGGATGAAATTAAATTAATTGAGGCAACGAATGTTGAGGATGAAGTTAAACTAATTGAGGCAACAAACGTTGAGGATGAAGTTAAACTAATTGAGGCAACGAATGTTGAGGATGAAATTAAACTATGAGGCAACAAATAATGAGGATGAAGTTAAACTATTTGAGGCAACGAATTTGAGGATAAAATTAAACTATTTGAGGCAACGAAAGTTGAGGATGAAGTTAAACTAATTGAGGCAACGAATGTTGAGGATGAAATTAAACTATGAGGCAACAAATAATGAGGATGAAGTTAAACTAATTGAGGCAACAAATGTTGAGGATGAATTTAAACTATGAAGCAACAAAAGTTCAGGACGAAATTATACTATTTGAGGCAACGAATGATGAGGATAAAATTAAACTATGAGGCAACAAATAATGAGGATGAAGTTAAACTATTTGAGGCAACGAATGTTGAGGATGAAATTAAACTACTTGAAGCAACGAATGTTGAGGATGAAGTTAAACTATTTGAGGCAACGAATGTTGAGGATGAAATTAAACTAATTGAGGAAACGAATGTTGAGGATGAAATTAAACTATTTGAGGCAACGAATGTTGAGGATGAAGTTAAACTAAATGAGGCAACGAATGTTGAGGATTAAGTTAAACTATGAGGCAACAAATAATGAGGATGAAGTTAAACTATTTGAGGCAACGAATGTTGAGGATGAAATTAAACTACTTGAAGCAACGAATGTTGAGGATGAAGTTAAACTATTTGAGGCAACGAATGTTGGGGATGAAATTAAACTAATTGAGGAAACGAATGTTGAGGATGAAGTTAAACTAAATGAGGCAACGAATGTTGAGGATGAAATTAAACTATTTGAGGCAACGAATGTTGAGGATGAAGTTAAACTATGAGGCAACAAATAATGAGGATGAAGTTAAACTAATTGAGGCAACAAACGTTGAGGATGAAGTTAAACTGATTGAGGCAACGAATGTTGAGGATGAAGTTAAACTAATTGAGGCAACGAATGTTGAGGATGAATTTAAACTATGAGGCAACAAAAGTTTAGGATGAAATTAAACTATTTGAGGCAACGAATGATGAGGATGAAATTAAACTATGAGGCAACAAATAATGAGGATGAAGTTACACTATTTGAGGCAACGAATGTTGAGGATGAAATTAAACTACTTGAAGCAACGAATGTTGAGGATGAAGTTAAACTATTTGAGGCAACGAATGTTGAGGATGAAATTAAACTAATTGAGGAAACGAATGTTGAGGATGAAGTTAAACTAATTGAGGCAACGAATGTTGAGGATGAAATTAAACTATTTGAGGCAACGAATGTTGAGGATGAAGTTAAACTAAATGAGGCAACGAATGTTGAGGATTAAATTAAACGATGAGGCAGCAAATAATGAGGATGAAGTTAAACTATTTGAGGCAACGAATGTTGAGGATGAAATTAAACTACTTGAAGCAACGAATGTTGAGGATGAAGTTAAACTATTTGAGGCAACGAATGTTGAGGATGAAATTAAACTAATTGAGGAAACGAATGTTGAGGATGAAGTTAAACTAATTGAGGCAACGAATGTTGAGGATGAAATTAAACTATTTGAGGCAACGAATGTTGAGGATTAAGTTAAACTATGAGGCAACAAATAATGAGGATGAAGTTAAACTAATTGAGGCAACAAACGTTGAGGATGAAGTTAAACTAATTGAGGCAACGAATGTTGAGGATGAAAATAAACTAATTGAGGCAACAAATGTTGAGGATGAATTTAAACTATGAGGCAACAAAAGTTTAGGATGAAATTAAACTATTTGAGGCAACGAATGATGAGGATGAAATTAAACTATGAGGCAACAAATAATGAGGATGAAGTTAAACTATTTGAGGCAACGAATGTTGAGGATGAAATTAAACTACTTGAAGCAACGAAAGTTGAGGATGAAGTTAAACTATTTGAGGCAACGAATGTTGAGGATGAAATTAAACTAATTGAGGAAAAAATGTTGAGGATGAAGTTAAACTAATTGAGGCAACGAATGTTGAGGATGAAATTAAAATATTTGAGGCAACAAAAGTTTAGGATGAAATTAAACTATTTGAGGCAACGAATGATGAGGATGAAATTAAACTATGAGGCAACAAATAATGAGGATGAAGTTAAACTATTTGAGGCAACGAATGTTGAGGATGAAATTAAACTACTTGAAGCAACGAATGTTGAGGATGAAGTTAAACTATTTGAGGCAACGAATGTTGAGGACGAAATTAAACTAATTGAGGAAACGAATGTTGAGGATGAAGTTAAACTAATTGAGGCAACGAATGTTGAGGATGAAATTAAACTATTTGAGGCAACGAATGTTGAGGATGAAGTTAAACTAATTGAGGCAACGAATGTTGAGGATTAAATTAAACTATGAGGCAACAAATAATGAGGATGAAGTTAAACTATTTGAGGCAACGAATGTTGAGGATGAAATTAAACTACTTGAAGCAACGAATGTTGAGGATGAAGTTAAACTATTTGAGGCAACGAATGTTGAGGATGAAATTAAACTAATTGAGGAAACGAATGTTGAGGATGAAGTTAAACTAATTGAGGCAACGAATGTTGAGGATGAAATTAAACTATTTGAGGCAACGAATGTTGAGGATGAAGTTAAACTAATTGAGGCAACGAATGTTGAGGATGAATTTAAACTATGAGGCAACAAAAGTTGAGGATGAAGTTAAACTATTTGAGGCAACAAATGATGAGGATGAAATTAAACTATGAGGCAACAAATAATGAGGACGAAGTTAAACTATTTGAGGCAACGAATGTTGATGATGAAATTAAACTATTTGAAGCAACGAATGTTGAGGATGAAGTTAAACTATTTGAGGCAACGAATGTTGAGGATGAAATTAATCTATGAGACAACAAATAATGAGGATGAAATTAAACTATTTGAGACAACGAATGTTCAGGATGAAATTAAACTATTTGAAGCAACGAATTTTGAGGATGAAGTTAAATTATTTGAGGCAACGAATGTTGAGGATGAAATTAAACTAATTGAGGCAACGAATGTTGAGGATGAAGTTAAACTAATTGAGGCAACAAACGTTGAGGATGAAGTTAAACTAATTGAGGCAACGAATGTTGAGGATGAAATTAAACTATGAGGCAACCAATAATGAGGATGAAGTTAAACTATTTGATGCAACGAATTTGAGGATAAAATTAAACTATTTGAGGCAACGAATGTTGAGGATGAAGTTAAACTAATTGAGGCAACGAATGTTGAGGATGAAATTAAACTATGAGGCAACAAATAATGAGGATGAAGTTAAACTAATTGAGGCAACAAATGTTGAGGATGAATTTAAACTATGAAGCAACAAAAGTTCAGGACGAAATTAAACTATTTGAGGCAACGAATGATGAGGATGAAATTAAACTATGAGGCAACAAATAATGAGGATGAAGTTAAACTATTTGAGGCAACGAATGTTGAGGATGAAATTAAACTACTTGAAGCAACGAATGTTGAGGATGAAGTTAAACGATTTGAGGCAACGAATGTTGAGGATGAAATTAAACTAATTGAGGAAACGAATGTTGAGGATGAAATTAAACTATTTGAGGCAACGAATGTTGAGGATGAAGTTAAACTAAATGAGGCAACGAATGTTGAGGATTAAGTTAAACTATGAGGCAACAAATAATGAGGATGAAGTTAAACTAATTGAGGCAACAAACGTTGAGGATGAAGTTAAACTAATTGAGGCAACGAATGTTGAGGATGAAGTTAAACTAATTGAGGCAACGAATGTTGAGGATGAATTTAAACTATGAGGCAACAAAAGTTTAGGATGAAATTAAACTATTTGAGGCAACGAATGATGAGGATGAAATTAAACTATGAGGCAACAAATAATGAGGATGAAGTTAAACTAATTGAGGCAACGAATGTTGAGGATGAAATTAAACTACTTGAAGCAACGAATGTTGAGGATGAAATTAAACTAATTGAGGAAACGAATGTTGAGGATGAATTTAAACTATGAGGCAACAAAAGTTTAGGATGAAATTAAACTATTTGAGGCAACGAATGATGAGGATGAAATTAAACTATGAGGCAACAAATAATGAGAATGAAGTTAAACTATTTGAGGCAACGAATGTTGAGGATGAAATTAAACTATTTGAGGCAACGAATGTTGAAGATGAAGTTAAACTAATTGAGGCAACGAATGTTGAGGATTAAATTAAACTATGAGGCAACAAATAATGAGGTTGAAGTTAAATTATTTGAGGCAACGAATGTTGAGGATGAAATTAAACTACTTGAAGCAACGAATGTTGAGGATGAAATTAAACTAATTGAGGAAACGAATGTTGAGGATGAAGTTAAACTAATTGAGGCAACGAATGTTGAGGATGAAATTAAACTATTTGAGGCAACGAATGTTGAGGATGAAGTTAAACTAATTGAGGCAACGAATGTTGAGGATTAAATTAAACTATGAGGCAACAAATAATGAGGTTGAAGTTAAACTATTTGAGACAACGAATGTTGAGGATGAAATTAAACTATTTGAAGCAACGAATGTTGAGGATGAAGTTAAACTATTTGAAGCAACGAATGTTGAGGATGAAATTAAACTAATTGAGGCAACGAAGGTTGAGGATGAAGTTAATCTAATTGAGGCAACGAATGTTGAGGATGAATTTAAACTATGAGGCAACAAAAGTTGAGGATGAAGTTAAACTATTTGAGGCAACAAATGATGAGGATGAAATTAAACTATTTGAAGCAACGAATGTTGAGGATGAAGTTAAACTATTTGAGGCAACGAATGTTGAGGATGAAATTAATCTATGAGACAACAAATAATGAGGATGAAGTTAAACTATTTGAGACAACGAATGTTCAGGATGAAATTAAACTATTTGAAGCAACGAATTTTGAGGATGAAGTTAAATTATTTGAGGCAACGAATGTTGAGGATGAAATTAAACTAATTGAGGCAACGAATGTTGAGGATGAAGTTAAACTAATTGAGGCAACAAACGTTGAGGATGAAGTTAAACTAATTGAGGCAACGAATGTTGAGGATGAAATTAAACTATGAGGCAACAAATAATGAGGATGAAGTTAAACTATTTGAGGCAACGAATTTGAGGATAAAATTAAACTATTTGAGGCAACGAAAGTTGAGGATGAAGTTAAACTAATTGAGGCAACGAATGTTGAGGATGAAATTAAACTATGAGGCAACAAATAATGAGGATGAAGTTAAACTAATTGAGGCAACAAATGTTGAGGATGAATTTAAACTATGAAGCAACAAAAGTTCAGGACGAAATTATACTATTTGAGGCAACGAATGATGAGGATAAAATTAAACTATGAGGCAACAAATAATGAGGATGAAGTTAAACTATTTGAGGCAACGAATGTTGAGGATGAAGTTAAACTATTTGAGGCAACGAATGTTGAGGATGAAATTAAACTAATTGAGGAAACGAATGTTGAGGATGAAATTAAACTATTTGAGGCAACGAATGTTGAGGATGAAGTTAAACTAAATGAGGCAACGAATGTTGAGGATTAAGTTAAACTATGAGGCAACAAATAATGAGGATGAAGTTAAACTATTTGAGGCAACGAATGTTGAGGATGAAATTAAACTACTTGAAGCAACGAATGTTGAGGATGAAGTTAAACTATTTGAGGCAACGAATGTTGGGATGAAATTAAACTAATTGAGGAAACGAATGTTGAGGATGAAGTTAAACTAAATGAGGCAACGAATGTTGAGGATGAAATTAAACTATTTGAGGCAACGAATGTTGAGGATGAAGTTAAACTATGAGGCAACAAATAATGAGGATGAAGTTAAACTAATTGAGGCAACAAACGTTGAGGATGAAGTTAAACTGATTGAGGCAACGAATGTTGAGGATGAAGTTAAACTAATTGAGGCAACGAATGTTGAGGATGAATTTAAACTATGAGGCAACAAAAGTTTAGGATGAAATTAAACTATTTGAGGCAACGAATGATGAGGATGAAATTAAACTATGAGGCAACAAATAATGAGGATGAAGTTACACTATTTGAGGCAACGAATGTTGAGGATGAAATTAAACTACTTGAAGCAACGAATGTTGAGGATGAAGTTAAACTATTTGAGGCAACGAATGTTGAGGATGAAATTAAACTAATTGAGGAAACGAATGTTGAGGATGAAGTTAAACTAATTGAGGCAACGAATGTTGAGGATGAAATTAAACTATTTGAGGCAACGAATGTTGAGGATGAAGTTAAACTAAATGAGGCAACGAATGTTGAGGATTAAATTAAACGATGAGGCAGCAAATAATGAGGATGAAGTTAAACTATTTGAGGCAACGAATGTTGAGGATGAAATTAAACTACTTGAAGCAACGAATGTTGAGGATGAAGTTAAACTATTTGAGGCAACGAATGTTGAGGATGAAATTAAACTAATTGAGGAAACGAATGTTGAGGATGAAGTTAAACTAATTGAGGCAACGAATGTTGAGGATGAAATTAAACTATTTGAGGCAACGAATGTTGAGGATTAAGTTAAACTATGAGGCAACAAATAATGAGGATGAAGTTAAACTAATTGAGGCAACAAACGTTGAGGATGAAGTTAAACTAATTGAGGCAACGAATGTTGAGGATGAAAATAAACTAATTGAGGCAACAAATGTTGAGGATGAATTTAAACTATGAGGCAACAAAAGTTTAGGATGAAATTAAACTATTTGAGGCAACGAATGATGAGGATGAAATTAAACTATGAGGCAACAAATAATGAGGATGAAGTTAAACTATTTGAGGCAACGAATGTTGAGGATGAAATTAAACTACTTGAAGCAACGAAAGTTGAGGATGAAGTTAAACTATTTGAGGCAACGAATGTTGAGGATGAAATTAAACTAATTGAGGAAACGAATGTTGAGGATGAAGTTAAACTAATTGAGGCAACGAATGTTGAGGATGAAATTAAAATATTTGAGGCAACAAAAGTTTAGGATGAAATTAAACTATTTGAGGCAACGAATGATGAGGATGAAATTAAACTATGAGGCAACAAATAATGAGGATGAAGTTAAACTATTTGAGGCAACGAATGTTGAGGATGAAATTAAACTACTTGAAGCAACGAATGTTGAGGATGAAGTTAAACTATTTGAGGCAACGAATGTTGAGGACGAAATTAAACTAATTGAGGAAACGAATGTTGAGGATGAAGTTAAACTAATTGAGGCAACGAATGTTGAGGATGAAATTAAACTATTTGAGGCAACGAATGTTGAGGATGAAGTTAAACTAATTGAGGCAACGAATGTTGAGGATTAAATTAAACTATGAGGCAACAAATAATGAGGATGAAGTTAAACTATTTGAGGCAACGAATGTTGAGGATGAAATTAAACTACTTGAAGCAACGAATGTTGAGGATGAAGTTAAACTATTTGAGGCAACGAATGTTGAGGATGAAATTAAACTAATTGAGGAAACGAATGTTGAGGATGAAGTTAAACTAATTGAGGCAACGAATGTTGAGGATGAAATTAAACTATTTGAGGCAACGAATGTTGAGGATTAAGTTAAACTATGAGGCAACAAATAATGAGGATGAAGTTAAACTAATTGAGGCAACAAACGTTGAGGATGAAGTTAAACTAATTGAGGCAACGAATGTTGAGGATGAAAATAAACTAATTGAGGCAACGAATGTTGAGGATGAATTTAAACTATGAGGCAACGAAAGTTTAGGATGAAATTAAACTATTTGAGGCAACGAATGATGAGGATGAAATTAAACTATGAGGCAACAAATAATGAGGATGAAGTTAAACTATTTGAGGCAACGAATGTTGAGGATGAAATTAAACTACTTGAAGCAACGAAAGTTGAGGATGAAGTTAAACTATTTGAGGCAACGAATGTTGAGGATGAAATTAAACTAATTGAGGAAACGAATGTTGAGGATGAAGTTAAACTAATTGAGGCAACGAATGTTGAGGATGAAATTAAACTATTTGAGGCAACGAATGTTGAGGATGAAGTTAAACTAATTGAGGCAACGAATGTTGAGGATTAAATTAAACTATGAGGCAACAAATAATGAGGATGAAGTTAAACTAATTGAGGCAACAAAAGTTTAGGATGAAATTAAACTATTTGAGGCAACGAATGACGAGGATGAAATTAAACTATGAGGCAACAAATAATGAGGATGAAGTTAAACTATTTGAGGCAACGAATGTTGAGGATGAAATTAAACTACTTGAAGCAACGAATGTTGAGGATGAAGTTAAACTATTTGAGGCAACGAATGTTGAGGATGAAATTAAACTATTTGAGGCAACGAATGTTGAGGATGAAATTAAATTATTTGAAGCAACGAATGTTGAGGATGAAGTTAAACTATTTGAGGCAACGAATGTTGAGGATGAAATTTAACTAATTGAGGCAACGAATGTTGAGGATGAAGTTAAACTAATTGAGGCAACGAATGTTGAGGATGAAGTTAAACTAATTGAGGCAACAAACGTTGAGGATGAAGTTAAACTAATTGAGGCAACGAATGTTGAGATGAAATTAAACTATGAGGCAACCAATAATGAGGATGAAGTTAAACTATTTGAGACAACGAATGTTCAGGATGAAATTAAACTATTTGAAGCAACGAATTTTGAGGATGAAGTTAAACTATTTGAGGCAACGAATGTTGAGGATGAAGTTAAACTATGAGGCAACAAATAATGAGGATGAAGTTAAACTATTTGAGACAACGAATGTTCAGGATGAAATTAAACTATTTGAAGCAACGAATTTTGAGGATGAAGTTAAACTATTTGAGGCAACGAATGTTGAGGATGAAGTTAAACTAATTGAGGCAACGAATGTTGAGGATGAAATTAAACTATGAGGCAACAAATAATGAGGATGAAATTAAACTATTTGAAGCAACGAATTTTGAGGATGAAGTTAAACTATTTGAGGCAACGAATGTTGAGGATGAAGTTAAACTAATTGAGGCAACAAACGTTGAGGATGAAGTTAAACTAATTGAGGCAACGAATGTTGAGGATGAAATTAAACTATGAGGCAACAAATAATGAGGATGAAGTTAAACTATTTGAGGCAACGAATTTTGAGGATGAAGTTAAACTAATTGAGGCAACGAATGTTGAGGATGAAATTAAACTATGAGGCAACAAATAATGAGGATGAAGTTAAACTATTTCAGACAACGAATGTTCAGGATGAAATTAAACTATTTGAAGCAACGAATTTTGAGGATGAAGTTAAACTATTTGAGGCAACGAATGTTGAGGATGAAAATAAACTAATTGAGGCAACGAATGTTGAGGATGAAGTTAAACTAATTGAGGCAACAAACGTTGAGGATGAATTTAAACTAATTGAGGCAACGAATGTTGAGGATGAAATTAAACTATGAGGCAACAAATAATGAGGATGAAGTTAAACTATTTGAGGCAACGAATTTTGAGGATAAAATTGAACTATTTGAGGCAACGAATGTTGAGGATGAAGTTAAACTAATTGACGCAACGAAGGTTGAGGATGAAATTAAACTATGAGGCAACAAATAATGAGGATGAAGTTAAACTATTTGAGACAACGAATGTTCAGGATGAAATTAAACTATTTGAAGCAACGAATTTTGAGGATGAAGTTAAACTATTTGAGGCAACGAATGTTGAGGATGAAATTAAACTAATTGAGGCAACGAATGTTGAGGATGAAGTTAAACTAATTGAGGCAACGAATGTTGAGGATGAAAATAAACTACGAGGCAACAAAAGTTTAGGATGAAGTTAACCTATTTCAGGCAACGAATGATGAGGATGAAATTAAACTATGAGGCAACAAAAGTTGAGGATGAAGTTAAACTATTTGAGGCAACGAATGATGAGGATGGAATTAAACTATGAGGCAACAAATAATGAGGATGAAGTTAAACTAATTGAGGCAACAAACGTTGAGGATGAATTTAAACTAATTGAGGCAACGAATGTTGAGGATGAAATTAAACTATGAGGCAACAAATAATGAGGATGAAGTTAAACTATTTGAGGCAACGAATTTTGAGGATAAAATTGAACTATTTGAGGCAACGAATGTTGAGGATGAAGTTAAACTAATTGACGCAACGAAGGTTGAGGATGAAATTAAACTATGAGGCAACAAATAATGAGGATGAAGTTAAACTATTTGAGACAACGAATGTTCAGGATGAAATTAAACTATTTGAAGCAACGAATTTTGAGGATGAAGTTAAACTATTTGAGGCAACGAATGTTGAGGATGAAATTAAACTAATTGAGGCAACGAATGTTGAGGATGAAGTTAAACTAATTGAGGCAACGAATGTTGAGGATGAAAATAAACTACGAGGCAACAAAAGTTTAGGATGAAGTTAACCTATTTCAGGCAACGAATGATGAGGATGAAATTAAACTATGAGGCAACAAATAATGAGGATGAAGATAAACTATTTGAGGCAACGAATGTTGAGGATGAAATTTAACTAATTGAGGAAACGAATGTTGAGGATGAAGTTAAACTAATTGAGGCAACGAATGTTGAGGATGAAATTAAACTATTTGAGGCAACGAATGTTGAGGATGAAATTAAACTAATTGAGGCAACGAATGTTGAGGATTAAATTAAACTATGAGGCAACAATTAATGAGGATGAAGTTAAACTATTTGAGGCAACGAATGTTGAGGATGAAATTAAACTATTTGAAGCAACGAATGTTGAGAATGAAGTTAAACTATTTGAGGCAACGAATGTTGAGGATGAAATTAAACTAATTGAGGCAACGAATGTTGAGGATGAAGTTAAACTAATTGAAGCAACCAATGTTGAGGATGAATTTAAACTATGAGGCAACAAAAGTTGAGGATGAAGTTAAACTATTTGAGGCAACGAATGATGAGGATGGAATTAAACTATGAGGCAACAAATAATGAGGTTGAAGTTGAACTATTTGAGGCAACGAATGTTGAGGATGAAATTAAACTATTTGAAGCAACGAATGTTGAGGATGAAATTAAACTATGAGGCAACAAATAATGAGGATGAAGTTAAACTAATTGAGGCAACGAACTTTGAGGATAAAATTAAACTATTTGAGGCAACGAATGTTGAGGATGAAGTTAAACTAATTGAGGCAACGAAAGTTGAGGATGAAATTAAACTATGAGGCAACAAATAATGAAAATGAAGTTAAACTATTTGAGACAACAAATGTTCAGGATGAAATTAAACTATTTGAAGCAACGAATTTTGAGGATGAAGTTAAACTACTTGAGGCAACGAATGTTGAGGATGAAGTTAAACTAATTGAGGCAACGAATGTTGAGGATGAATTTAAACTATGAGGCAACAAAAGTTTAGGATGAAGTTAAACTATTTGAGGCAACGAATGATGAGGATGAAATTAAACTATGAGGCAACAAATAATGAGGATGAAGTTAAACTATTTGAGGCGACGAATGTTGAGGATGAAAATAAACTACTTGAAGCAACGAATGTTGAGGATGAAGTTAAACTATTTGAGGCAACGAATGTTGAGGATGAAATTAAACTAATTGAGGAAACGAATGTTGAGGATGAAGTTAAACTAATTGAGGCAACGAATGTTGAGGATGAATTTAAACTATGAGGCAACAAAAGTTGAGGATGAAGTTAAACTATTTGAGGCAACGAATAATGAGGATAAAATTAAACTATGAGGCAACAAATAATGAGGATGAATTTAAACTAATTGAGGAAACGAATGTTGAGGATGAAGTTAAACTAATTGAGGCAACGAATGTTGAGGATGAAATTAAACTATTTGAGGCAACGAATAGTGAGGATGAGGTTAAACTAATTGAGGCAACGAATGTTGAGGATTAAATTAAACTATGAGGCAACAAATAATGAGGATGAAGTCAAAATATTTGAGGCAACGAATGTTGAGGATGAAATTAAACTATTTGAAGCAACGAATGTTGAGGATGAAGTTAAACTATTTGAGGCAACGAATGTTGAGGATGAAATTAAACTAATTGAGGCAACGAATGTTGAGGATGAAGTTAAACTAATTGAGGCAACGAATGTTGAGGATGAATTTAAACTATGAGGCAACAAAAGTTGAGGATGAAGTTAAACTATTTGAGGCAACGAATAATGAGGATAAAATTAAACTATGAGGCAACAAATAATGAGGATGAATTTAAACTATTTGAGGCAACGAATGTTGAGGATGAAATTAAACTATTTGAAGCAACGAATGTTGACGATGAAGTTAAACTATTTGAGGCAACGAATGTTGAGGATGAAACTAAACTAATTGAGGCAACGAATGTTGAGGATGAAGTTAAACTAATTGAGGCAACGAATGTTGAGGATGAATTTAAACTATGAGGCAACAAATGTTGAGGATGAAGTTAAACTATTTGAGGCAACGAATGATGAGGATGAAATTAAACTATGAGGCAACAAATAATGAGGATGAAGTTAAACTATTTGAGGCAACGAATGTTGAGGATGAAATTAAACTATTTCAGGCAACAAATGTTTAGGATGAAATTAAACTATTTGAGGCACCGAATGTTGAAAATGAAGTTAAACTATTCGAGGCAACGAATGTTGAGGAATAATTTTTTTCAAGCAAAAATTTTGGGCAAACGATACTTGGTAGCTCTGCTCTCACTATTTATACTTTTGCCTGGATACGAATGGCCTTGTAAAAGTGAGTTGTAATCGTTCGGTTAAAACTTCTACTACAAATTCCAACAACCAACTAGTAGTAGTAGTGAGTAGGTAGTGCATAATAAGTTAGTTGTAATCGTTCGGTTAAAACTTCTACTACAAAACCCAGCAACGAACAAGTACTATTTAAATTACAAATTTCCGCTTTAATAATCCACTACAAATAAATATACACGACCCCTTAGTATGCCAAAAACTCCCGCACGATTGTTAACCAAATGAACAAATCCAGCAATCGTCCTACGATTGCAGTCACATGAACATATTCAACAATTACCCCACGATTGTTGGTTAGATGAAAAAATTCATCAATCGTGGTACGATTCTTAGCAAGATAAACAATCGTAGAACAATTGTGAGTCTAAGGAACAATTGTCACACGATTGTGAGTCACATAACATATTTAACATACTTAGTTTGAACAAATTGAACATATTTAGAATGCATGAACATGTAATGAAAATTGAGTCTACTTTTAATCCGATTAGAGTCCAACTCATTTTGGCCAACACTCGTGTATATACATTGTATGCAGCATTTTGGTTTTGAAATAAAAATATTCAAAAATAAAATTTATTATATTCAAAAATCAAATATAAAAACTTTGGGTCTTTCCCACTATAGCCCCCTCACAAAAATTTAGCCCCTCCCATTGTATTATGGTAAGATTACCATGACGGCGGGGCTATAGCTTATAATAACACAGTGGCAAAGACCCTAAAATGGGAAGGCTATAGTTTATAAGACTACAACGGGTAAAACCCTATAATGGGAAAGACCCTAAGTTGCAAAATAAAAGAAAAGCATTCAAAAACCGTCACAGGATTGCAAGTCGAAAAGTTCAACAATCATCGCAGGATTTCAAGTTAAAAAAGAGGATCTTTACAGTTTGTGCCCCCCCCCCCCAGTTATGCACCCCCCAGTTAAAGATCCAAGCGGAAAAGAACCAAAACAGAAATTCAACAATCGTTGCACAATTTCATATATAATCCATTTTTTCAGCAATCTTCTTACAAAAAAGGTATTCAATAATTGGCCCAAGATTGTGAGTCATTTGAACATATCTGGCGAACGTCACCCGATTGTAGTCCTTTGAACATATTCAACAATCATCAAACGATTGTAATCCTTTGAACATAATCAACAATCGTCGCACGATTGTAATCCGTTGAAAATATTCAACAATTATCAAGAAATTGTAATCCTTTCAACATATTCTACAATCGGCGTACAATTGTAATCTTTTGAACATGTTCAATAATGGTCGCCCGATTGTATTCCTTCGAACTAATTCAACAACCGTCGCACGGTTGGGAGTTACATGAATATATTCAACAATCGTCAGGAAAATATTCACAGCTCTACAATAAATTCCTCCAATATAAATGTGAAAAGAAGAAAAAGGATTGTAATGTCCAGGAATTATGTTGATATCAGAAAATAGAACCCATATCGATGTCCTATAGTTATCATCATCATCATCATCATCATATCATATGATCACTTGAAAAATATTGCAATAAGATCACCCGATCCCCTTCAGCGAGGAAAACCCAACAGGGTAGGTAAAGATTTTTTACGGTTAACAACTGGAGACAGCGATGAAACCCCAAGAGGGCAAGTTCAAATTGTTAACGGTGAACAACCAGAGACAAAGAGTTATTGTACCTCCGCATCGGTTATTGTACCTCGACGGGTGACCTTAGTTGTTAGTAGCTATCAAACACCTAGCTGCGATGCAAGAAAAATTAAGTATTCTGGCTGATTATTTTCAGACCAAAATGTCGGATGCCTATCAAAATTCTTCAGTTCTGAAAAACTCTTAGCTGGTAATAAGTGTACCTTGTCTGAGTTTTAAACAATTTTGTTTTTTTTTGTTATTCGAAGTACCATTATTGGCGCTCTTTCTTTTTCATTCGAGAATGAAATTAAATTATGCAGGGATACCACGAACATATTCAACAATCGTCACACAATTGCTAATCACTTGAATAGATATATTCACTACGTTAATCACTACTCGTAAATTTTTATAAAACACTTAGTAGCGATGCAACAAAAATTAATTATTACAGCAAGTAATACAACGCGTACAAAGTTTCTGAGTTACATTTTCAGAAAATTGTTAAGCGACTGATATATGAACAAATTTCTGATAGAGAAAGTTGTTGAGCGTCTGATATTGTTGATCTGATATTATTTTTATTTTTATATTGTGATACGAATGCAAACTAGAATTCATTCGTCTCACTGAAATGGACGGCTTCCCTAAAACTCTCTGTACCGGTTGCTTAATCCCTAAAACTCTCAGTCTCTCCGTAAAAATGCGACAATACTAGGATAGTACCGTTTTAGTGCTTTTACTTGAAAAACTTTCGCAAAATATTGAAAAATGCCAATTATTGATTTTTCCTACTACCATGAATTAGAGAGGCTAAAATGAAATTTTTGTGTTTCATAATGGATTTTCAATAAAAATTTTTGTTCATTTTGGACTCTACCGGGTCTCTTACTACTTCCAAAAAATATTTTGATAACTGAAAATAAATTTTTCGGCTCCAATTTGACTGCTTTCCGCTTTTCTGTGAAAAAAATTTCATTTTGTTCCTGGAAAAAAATTTATGGGTGGGTCCAAAATAAGGTCCAAAATGAATCATACTAAATTTCATATCTTCACCAGATCAACTTTTTTTCCTACTGCATTTTGGATGTCACATCAATACTACTACTACTACTACTACTACTACTACTACTACTACTACTACTACTACTACTACTACTACTACTACTACTACTACTACTACTACTACTACTACTACTACTACTACTACTACTACTACTACTACTACTACTACTACTACTACTACTACTACTACTACTACTACTACTACTACTACTACTACTACTACTACTACTACTACTACTACTACTACTACTACTACTACTACTACTACTACTACTACTACTACTACTACTACTACTACTACTACTACTACTACTACTACTACTACTACTACTACTACAACTACTACTACTACTACTACTGCTACTACTACTACTACTACTACTACTACTACTACTACTACTACTACTACTACTACTACTACTACTACTACTACTACTACTACAACTACTACTACTACTACTGTTTCAACACTTTAATTCCAAATATGAAATAAAGGCACGGTTGGCAACAAATACAAATACAAATACAAATACAAACAAAACAAGAAGAGTTATTTGTTTGGTTATTCTGTGAAGTGCTGTACGACGAAATTGTTGAAGGCATTCTTCGACCCGGTTGCTGCTTTCTCCTGCAATCTGGTGAACGATACTTTGTTTCGTACACAGTCTCCTTCGATTTGACTCATCCACGTTTTCCGTTGCCCCCCAGGAGCGCGTCTGGCATGGGCGTATTGATCGGGCGGGTCCCAATCGAAGGCACTGCGGGCTAATCTTCCTGGTTCCATTCTCTGGATGTGACCGTACCACTTTATCCGTTTGAGCATGATCATCGTGGATAATACTACTACTACTACTACTACTACTACTACTACTACTACTACTACTACTACTACTACTACTACTACTACTACTACTACTACTACTACTACTACTACTACTACTGCTACTACTACTACTACTACTACTACTACTACTACTACTACTACTACTACTACTGTTTGAACACTTAAATTCCATAAAGAAATAAAGGAACAATGACAATAAGTACAAACAAGTTAATAGAATGCATATAAGTTTGAGCTTATCTGGGTTTATTTAATCCAGGAAATGCTGTTCGACAAAACTGTTGAAGCGGGATTTAGACTCTCTTTTCGCTTTCTGTTGTAACGTGATGTAGCTCATGTTGTTCCTTGAGCAATCTTCTTCAAGTTGATCCATCCACGTCTTGCGTTGACCCCCTGGAGCTCGTTTAGCATATCGATATTTTTCTGTCGGCTCCAATGTGAAGGCTTGGAGCGCTAGACGATCGTCATTCATCCTCAGGATATGGCCAAACCATTTCAACTGTTTAATCATGATCATTGCAGAAAGTGTCGACATACGTGATCTAGCCAGTACTTCTTCATTTGTCACCCTCTCCAGATATGAAAAACATAGTATCCTTCGCAGACAACTGGTGTGAAAGCTCTCAAGTTTCCGTTGCGTTGATTTATTCATGGTCCACGTTTCAGAGCTATATAAGACCACTGATAACACGAGAGCTCTGTATAACTTGCATTTGAGGGGAATACTAAGTTGTTTGCTCTTCCAAAGCTTCTGAAAGCTCGCAAATCGCTGTCTCCCTTCCGCCAGCTTGACACTGATTTCCTTTAGGTCACCATGTTGCAAGCTCACGAAAGAACCGAGATACTTGAAAGCTTCTACATTTTCGAACTCCACTCCATCTCGATCGTGGACATTGCAGGAGAAAATGCGAGATCTTCCAGACTTTTCTCTGCCGCAGTATCGTGACTCGTGAATTCGTTGGCCTTTCACAGTTGCGAATTTCCTAGTGCACTTCTGACAAGTGAGGGTTTTCTCTAGCCCAACAAACTTTGACGCGCTGTCTTCGACCCTCTTCGAATTCTTAGGCTTGCAGAATCTGGCTTCATGTACTTTGCAGCCTCTTGCAGTGTCGAAGCGACGTTTACAGCCTGAACATACACAACTATCGTCATCGGAGACCGCAGATGATCTTTTATTCGCCGTAGACACTAGATCAGCAACCACTGACCTCTCGTCGCTGCTAACTGTCACAAGCTCAGCCTCCGCTGAACTCTTCAGTCTCAGTTTCTCACCAGCTAGTGTCTCGAACCAGCCCGCATTCTTCTTCTTGCCCACCAGCACCTCTCTGCCAATGAGTAGTCGGGATTGGTTTTCGGCAATGAGAGTCCCAAAACGGCCTTTGCGGTTTCCTGTAAGAACTTCCACGTTCCTTTGAGCAATGGGTACACTGGCTCCGGGTTTTTCGCATTTAACACCCATATTCTTTGTCTTCCCAACATTGATCTTTAGGCCAACAGCCTCGGCTAAAGATTCAATTCTATGTAGATTTTCTTGAACTTCGGAATCAGAGATGCCCAATAGAGCAACATCATCGGCGAAGTCAAGATCAGCAACACAGCGTCCGATGTCGATTCCTCCTTGAACTGAATTAGCCAACACATAGTTTATCACAAGGCCAAAGAGAATAGGCGACCGTACATCACCCTGGCGAACACCAGTTTTTACGTCGAACATCTGGCCCTTCTCGCCCTCTGTCTTGACGCAGCACTTGAAGCCTTCGTAACTGTTGCGGATGACATTCACAACTTTTTGTGGGAGCCCGTAGTGTTTCATTATCTTGTACATCATCTCGCGGTCCACCGAATCGAATGCAGCGCGGAAGTCAATGAAACAAAAACTGACGTCCAATTGGAAGGCCATGCTTTTCTCTAGTATTTGCCTCAACGCAAACAATTGGTCAGTGCAGCCCCTGCTTTTTCGGAATCCGCATTGTTCTTCTCTGAGCACTTGATCAAGTGCATCTTTGCATCTATACTACTACTACTACTACTACTACTACTACTACTACTACTACTACTACTACTACTACTACTACTACTACTACTACTACTACTACTACTACTACTACTACTACTACTACTACTACTACTACTACTACTACTACTACTACTACTACTACTACTACTACTACTACTACTACTACTACTACTACTACTACTACTACTACTACTACTACTACTACTACTACTACTACTACTACTACTACTACTACTACTACTGTTTCAACACTTTAATTCCAAATATGAAATAAAGGCACGGTTGGCAACAAATACAAACAAAACAAGAAGAGTTATTTGTTTGGTTATTCTGTGAAGTGCTGTACGACGAAATTGTTGAAGGCATTCTTTGACCCGGTTGCTGCTTTCTCCTGCAATCTGGTGAACGATACTTTGTTTCGTACACAGTCTCCTTCGATTTGACTCATCCACGTTTTCCGTTGCCCCCCAGGAGCGCGTCTAGCATGGACGTATTGATCGGGCGGGTCCCAATCGAAGGCACTGCGGGCTAATCTTCCTGGTTCCATTCTCTGGATGTGTCCGTACCATTTTATCCGTTTGAGCATGATCATCGTGGATAGTTGGGGCATTCGTGATCTTGACATAATTTCTTCGTTCGTTGCTTTCTCCAGATATGACACACGTATAATTCTCCGAAGACAACCACAGTGGAAACTCTCAAATTTTCTCTCCATCAATTGCGAAAGAGTCCAAGTCTCTGAGCTGTACAGCACGGCTGATAAAACGAGTGCTTTGTACAAATTTCACTTGAGGTGCACGCTGAGCTGCTTGCTCTTCCAGAGATTTTGGAAGTTAGCAAACCGTTGTCTACCTTCTGCAAGTTTGCAATTGACTTCCTGGAGGTCTCCATGCTTGAGGCTGACATATGATCCGTGATACTTGAACGCTTCTATGTTTTCAAACTCGTTTCCAATAACATCTTGTACTTTGCAGGAAAACACGCGTGTGGCAGCTGCTTTAGGTTTGCCACAGTATCTCGATTGGTGAACTTTTCGGCCATTGACTGTTTTGAACTTCCTTTCACACTTGTCACAGGTGAGGCTCGCCTCTAGTTGCTCGAACTTTGACTTGTCGACGACATTCTTTGACAAACCGGCTTTGCAGAATCTTGTTTGGTGCACTTTGCGTCCGGTAACTGTACTGAATTGCCGCTGACAGTTCTGACATCTTAAAGACTCTTGATCAGCCACCGCTGACCCACTCTCATTTTCTAGCGACTCTAAATCCGCTACTGCAGATTGTTGTTGTGAAGCTACCAACGCTGGCTTAGCCTCCGCTAAGCTTTTCAATCTGAGCTTCCGGCCATCTTGTGTTTCGAACCAGCCCGCTTTCTTTTTCGTTCCCAGCAGCACCTCCGTGCCGATGGTTAGTCGTGACTGGCTAGATGTCTCTGCCAGGAGTCCTAGTTTGCCTTTATGTGTTCCAGTGAGTATCTCCACGTTCTGTTGGATACTAGGCACTGCAACAACATTTGGGCTGTCGCATTTTACGCCCATATTCTTTGTTTTGGCCACATTAATCTTCAGACCAGCGGCTTCCGCTAGGGCCTCGATTCGATGTAGGTTTTCTTGCACCTCACTGTCTGAGACCCCCACGAGAGCAACATCATCAGCAAAATCTAAGTCAGCCACCAATCTCCCAATGTCTAATCCTCCATGCACCGAGTTAGCTAAAATGTAGTTGATGACAAGGCCGAATAGGATTGGGGACCACACATCACCCTGCCTAACGCCTGTTCTGACATCAAATAAGCGTCCCTTCTCACCTTCGGCTTTGACTCGACATTTGAATCCATCATAGCTGTTTCTTATGATGTTTATCACTTTTTGCGGCAGACCATAGTGCTTCATTATCTGGTACATCTGCTCACGATCGACAGAATCGAATGCCGCTCGAAAGTCTATGAAACAAAAGCTAATATCCAATTGAAACGCCATTGATTTCTCTATTATTTGACGCAGGGCAAAGAGTTGATCGGCGCATCCTCTGCTTTTTCTGAAGCCGCACTGCGGGATCCAATCTCGTACTGCAACTGAATGTTGAGGGATTCAGGAGTTGACTAAAATGTTCCGTCCAGCGTTCAAGTCGTTCCTCTTTCGTCCGTAAGTTGACGCCAGTGCTTGAAACTAATTTGGTCAACTGGGGCCTCCAGTTTCGGCAAATCTGCTGTGATGCCCCAAAAACCTCCTTTAAGTTGCCTCTGTCCGCGAAGCTCTGCACTTCTTGGCCTTTGCGTTCAAGCCATGCCCGTTTGTCTGCACGTAGAGCTTTTCTGACTTCCTTACAGCAGTTTGTGAACTCTAACAGCGCCTCCGCGCTGCTGTGTTTCTTTAACTGTAGATCAGCTCGTTTCCGGATAAGTTCCAGAGAATCTGGAGAAATCCAAGGTTTGTTCACTCGCTTGTCCGGAAGGAGGCATTTCACTGCTGCTTGGTTCAGGGCTTTTCGAAAATTGTCCCAAGACTGCTCTGTATTCTCGAAATCGCCGCTCTTATCAAGATGTAACTTGACCTCCTGCGTGAATAAGTCACGCGTTGTTTCATCTTGCAGCTTTGCGGAACTGATTCTGGGCGTGAAGCATGACTTTTTAGACAAAAGTTTCATAGATACTTCCGCAATGACCAGTTCGTGATCGGTAATTGTGGTTTTCCCTCTTCTGGACCTCACATTCGTCAGACATCCTCTGTATCTCTCTGCAAACAGAATGTGATCCAGCATCTTTTTTCGACAACTCGGATCGGGAGGGTTGAAGGTGTACCGATGCACTTGTCGATGCTGGAACCATGTACCACCTACGAGCAA
The DNA here is from genome assembly GCF_964194025.1 of Convolutriloba macropyga. NCBI lineage: Eukaryota > Metazoa > Xenacoelomorpha > Acoela > Convolutidae > Convolutriloba > Convolutriloba macropyga. The sequence goes on along the minus strand of NW_027450457.1, from coordinate 143,560 downwards.
TTTGTGTGAAGTGCAAAATGATAACAACTTTTCAGAGTTTTCATTTTCTTCACCCATTCCAAACGGGCCTCTGCAGCTCATGGTGTCATTCAACTGGTGTCCAGGCTCTGCATTGAGGTCACCGATGACACAAATACGCTCCCTATGTTTGAAACTGGAAACTAGGTCTGAAAGTTGACTCCAAAACAAATCCTTCTCTTGGAGACTAGCTTCATTCGTAGGTGCGTAGCAGACAACAACAGCTAGATTGGCTCTCCTCTGAGCCGCGAACTTGACGTAGCAAATACGTTCACTTAGAGCCACTTGTTCTACGATGCTGTTTATCAATGACTTCTTTACAGCAACGCCCACTCCTCCTTGTCTCGACTTTACACCAGACAACCACGAGTCAGACAGGTAGAGCTTGTGGTCTCCGAGATCAATTTCTTGCTCCTGCAATCTCGTCTCCTGCACTCCCAGAATATCCAACTTGTATCGCGCCAGATCCATTTTCAAAGCCTCTAGAGATCCGGCTTGGGTCAGTGTTCTGACGTTTAAAGTTGCAATTCTGAGTTGGTTCCTCGGGAGATTCTTAGCACCCCTTACCCGTCACTCGGGGCCATGGTTGATTGTACTCATTGCTTTGGTGTTTGAAGGCTGAGATACGACTAGTTGCGCCACAAACTAGAAGACCAGTGCCTCGTTAGCTCGACCATGTGAGCGTAGAGCCGCAGCACATGACCTACCCCCAGGGGACACCACGTGGAGGTGAGGTTGGATTTTGTCCCCCACTACTACGACTACTACTACTACTACTACTACTACTACTACTACTACTACTACTACTACTACTACTACTACTACTACTACTACTACTACTACTACTACTACTACTACTACTACTACTACTACTACTACTACTACTACTACTACTACTACTACTACTACTACTACTACTACTACTACTACTACTACTACTACTACTACTACTACTACTACTACTACTACTACTACTACTACTACTACTACTACTACTACTACTACTACTACTACTACTACTACTACTACTACTACTACTACTACTACTACTACTACTACTACTACTACTACTACTACTACTACTACTACTACTGCTACTACTACTACTACTACTACTACTACTACTACTACTACTACTACTACTACTACTACTACTACTACTACTACTACTACTACTACTACTACTACTACTACTACTACTACTACTACTACTACTACTACTACTACTACTACTACTACTACTACTACTACTACTACTACTACTACTACTACTACTACTACTACTACTACTACTACTACTACTACTACTACTACTGTTTCAACACTTTAATTCCAAATATGAAATAAAGGCACGGTTGGCAACAAATACAAATACAAATACAAATACAAACAAAACAAGAAGAGTTATTTGTTTGGTTATTCTGTGAAGTGCTGTACGACAAAATTGTTGAAGGCATTCTTTGACCCGGTTGCTGCTTTCTCCTGCAATCTGGTGAACGGTACTTTGTTTCGTACACAGTCTCCTTCGATTTGACTCATCCACGTTTTCCGTTGCCCCCCAGGAGCGCGTCTGGCATGGGCGTATTGATCGGGCGGGTCCCAATCGAAGGCACTGCGGGCTAATCTTCCTGGTTCCATTCTCTGGATGTGACCGTACCATTTTATCCGTTTGAGCATGATCATCGTGGATAGTTGGGGCATTCGCGATCTTGACATAATTTCATCGTTCGTTGCTTTCTCCAGATATGACACACGTAGAATTCTCCGAAGACAACCACAGTGGAAACTCTCAAGTTTTCTCTCCATTAATTTCGAAAGAGTCCAAGTCTCTGAGCTGTACAGCACGGCTGATAAAACGAGTGCTTTGTACAAATTGCACTTGAGGTGCACGCTGAGCTGCTTGCTCTTCCAGAGATTTTGGAAGTTAGCAAACCGTTGTCTACCTTCTGCAAGTTTGCAATTGACTTCCTGGAGGTCTCCATGCTTGAGGCTGACATATGATCCGAGATACTTGAACGCTTCTATGTTTTCAAACTCGTTTCCGATAACATCTTGTACTTTGCAGGAAAACACGCGTGTGGCAGCTGCTTTAGGTTTGCCACAGTATCTCGATTGGTGAACTTTTCGGCCATTGACTGTTTTGAACTTCCTTTCACACTTGTCACAGGTGAGGCTCGCCTCTAGTTGCTCGAACTTTGACTTGTCGACGACATTCTTTGACAAACCGGCTTTGCAGAATCTTGTTTGGTGCACTTTGCGTCCGGTAACTGTACTGAATTGCCGCTGACAGTTCTGACATCTTAAAGACTCTTGATCAGCCACCGCTGACCCACTCTCATTTTCTAGCGACTCTAAATCCGCTACTGCAGATTGTTGTTGTGAAGCTACCAACGCTGGCTTAGCCTCCGCTAAGCTTTTCAATCTGAGCTTCCGGCCATCTTGTGTTTCGAACCAGCCCGCTTTCTTTTTCGTTCCCAGCAGCACCTCCGTGCCGATGGTTAGTCGTGACTGGCTAGATGTCTCTGCCAGGAGTCCTAGTTTGCCTTTATGTGTTCCAGTGAGTATCTCCACGTTCTGTTGGATACTAGGCACTGCAACAACATTTGGGCTGTCGCATTTTACGCCCATATTCTTTGTTTTGGCCACATTAATCTTCAGACCAGCGGCTTCCGCTAGGGCCTCGATTCGATGTAGGTTTTCTTGCACCTCACTGTCTGAGACCCCCACGAGAGCAACATCATCAGCGAAATCTAAGTCAGCCACCAATCTCCCAATGTCTAATCCTCCATGCACCGAGTTAGCTAAAATGTAGTTGATGACAAGGCCGAATAGGATTGGGGACCACACATCACCCTGCCTAACGCCTGTTCTGACATCAAATAAGCGTCCCTTCTCACCTTCGGCTTTGACTCGACATTTGAATCCATCATAGCTGTTTCTTATGATGTTTATCACTTTTTGCGGCAGACCATAGTGTTTCATACTACTACTACTACTACTACTACTACTACTACTACTACTACTACTACTACTACTACTACTACTACTACTACTACTACTACTACTACTACTACTACTACTACTACTACTACTACTACTACTACTACTACTACTACTACTACTACTACTACTACTACTACTACTACTACTACTACTACTACTACTACTACTACTACTACTACTACTACTACTACTACTACTACTACTACTACTACTACTACTACTACTACTACTACTACTACTACTACTACTACTACTACTACTACTACTACTACTACTACTACTACTACTACTACTACTACTACTACTACTACTACTACTACTACTACTACTACTACTACTACTACTACTACTACTACTACTACTACTACTACTACTACTACTACTACTACTACTACTACTACTACTACTACTACTACTACTACTACTACTACTACTACTACTACTACTACTACTACTACTACTACTACTACTACTACTACTACTACTACTACTACTACTACTACTACTACTACTACTACTACTACTACTACTACTACTACTACTACTACTACTACTACTACTACTACTACTACTACTACTACTACTACTACTACTACTACTACTACTACTACTACTACTACTACTACTACTACTTCTACTACTACTACTACTACTACTACTACTACTACTACGGCATTTCTGAATTTGGACCACCAAATCCACGGATTTAGCATACCCTCGCGAACAATGAAAACGCGTTCCGGGTCCAAAACACATGCCATAACGTGATAGGTCAACGTATTTGTAGCTCAAAAATCGAAAAAAGCCCCGAAAAAACAGTTCATAGGACCATTTTTAAGTTGATCGAAAATTTTTCAAATTTTTTTTTTTGCAAATTTTGGTATTTTTTTAGACTTTTTCTCACAATTTTTCCAAAAAAATTGCATTCTGAATAAAGTACGGCTCACGCACACTCCGTAGCAAATTGATTGATGGTTTTAAATTGAATATTCGAGGATTTATGAACCGAGCGGAGTAGGGTACCAAAAGCGGCCAAACACCACAAAAACTGCGAAATCCAGAAAATGCATTTTCTCCGCAAATACACGTTCTTTTGCAAACATTTTTTGATATGTGTCCTGTCGGAGTACTTTAAAGCATATTTGGTATTTGCAAGATAGTGCGTAGTCTTTTTAGAAACGACCGTTTTTTCAGCTTTTGATTCAGGTTTGTACTAGTAGACCTCACCTGCAAAACCCAAGGATCCAAAAATAAGTGATTTGGCAAAAATCATCATAGAAACCTGAAATTTTGCATGTGCCTTCCCTTTAGTACAACAAACTCATATGCAAAGTTTTGAATCAAATGATCTTATTGATTTTGAGAAAAAAGGGTTGAAAAAAAAGCGTTCTTAATTTGGGAGGCGGAAGTTTCCCTTAGTCTGGCCACTTCAGCATTTCCCCTGAACCCATGAGAATTTGCCACTAAAACAACTCAGTTGAAAGTCGAGATTTTAGGCACATGCCGGAGACAAATGCGGCCATAAAAAAATGCCAGTGACAGTTTTTTTTTTAAGAAGTTGTGTTGATGTCAACTTCGAAATCAGACCGTTCATCAGAAAACTTGAGGCCATTTCAAAGCAATAGTTATTTAACTTTTAAAAAAAACTGCCTTTGATTGCTGCTGTAGTGCAGTGATGGTCTCCTTAAAAAACAGACCTACAAGTTCTAGAAGGGGGTAAATTGAAACAATTTTTCTGCAAGGAAGTCCTAGAATTTTTCATTTTTGAATGATCACTGACACTGACTTAATTCGTTCTACGCCTCGTTTTTTTGCAGCGATCAGGTATTTATTTTTACCGGGATGAGGCTAAGGTAAAAAAAAATCTGTAAAAAACGTTTTTGTTGATATTTAGAGCTTTTGATTGCATCAGCGAAATTTTTCTGAATTTGGGTATGGAAAATTATTCCAATTCCAATCCGCTTATATAAAAATACTCTAGTTACTCTAAACGTACCTAAATGGTCCAAAAGCGCAATTTTTATAATCTTAGCAGATTTGTCTGCAAATGGCATTGAAAAAAAAAACATGAACCAATGGTTCTGCTTTTATATAAGTATTTGCATTTACTGCAAATCTATAAATCAAAAATATTTCAATTTGCTTTTCTCTAATCAATCCTGTACTTGAGATCTTCTACGCAAAAATTGGACACAAACAAATATGTCCACGTCAACTACAATGTAGGAGCTTTGCAACGATATGTGTTTCATTTGGTTAGTTATTCAATTAACATCCAATATCTTTACTTTTTACAAAAATTTTTAGAAATCAGCACGAAAAATGACAGTTTTGAAAAAAAGTGATACTTACAGCCCTCTTACGATCCCAATTAGCTAATGGCTGCAACAAAGGGATTCTTGTCTTCAAAGTGGACTATATATCAATTCACTTGAGTGATTATTCGTTGAGAAATTTTACATCATATACAAATCGAAATTTCAACTCGCTGACCAGTGCTTCTAGGAGACATAAACGCACCTAAACGGTCAAAAAGTGGCCGTTTCTTTTTCCTTGCGCAATTCTCCACACAAGAGCTTTTCAAAACTTTATATAGGGTCATTGTACCAGTCTTAAAAGTGGGCGGACTCAGCCACTATTTACCAAGTCATAATAGCTTCGATTTTTCTTTTATCTTTGAAGCCACTTTAGGTACCCTTGAAGCAATCGTTTACAAAAAATAAAACATACGACTGCAAAGCCTATCTAAAATGCATTAAAATGAGCTATAAATAACGCAAATTGAGCTAATATTTGTTACGTTCTGAGTAAAACAAACAAACATCGAATCTTGTCTATTTTGGGCCTAAGCGTTCAAAGGGTCGTTTCATGGTCAAAGCGGTCAAAAAACGCATGTTATATTATCATCGCGCAATTTTGTAAACAAGATCTTTTCGAAACTTTATATAGAGCTATTGTACTATTAAAAAAAATGGGTAGACTTAGCCAATATTTACCAAGTCATAAACGACTCGATTTTTCTTTTATGTTTGATGCCAATTTAGGTACCCTTGAGGCTTTTATTCATAAAAGTAAAAAAAATGGCTGCAAGTTCTATTTTATGAGCTTTAAAATGAGCTATATATGAAGCAATGTAAAACAATATTTGTTACCTTTTCAAAAAAAACAATCACTAGTTCTCTCTTGCCTTTTTTGGACCTAAGCGTTCAAAGAGGCGTTTCATGTTCAAAGCGGCCAAGAAATGCCTGTTTTATTATCTTCGCCCAATTTTCAATACAAAAAAACTTCAAAAACTTATATACTGCAGTAATGTCGATCTTAAAATTGGTCAAAAATACCCTCAGGATGACAGAATAGATAGAAAACTTGAAAATATTTCGTTTCTCCAGGTATTTTTGCTTCCTAGAGCAAAAGTTTAGAGAGAGAAAGTGCAAATTTATTGTTTTAATATAATCTCCCACATTGAAGAAGTTCAAAAATACAATTTTTAACTCATTGGACGCCTATTTATACACCACAGGATGACAGAATACATAGAATCCTTGAAATTCGTTTCTCCAGGTATTTTTCTCCCTAAAGCAATGTTTTTCCGCAAAAAGCCTGGAATTTTTTATTAGCGCAAAATGACGCACGCAAAAGAGGTTTGTGATGAGGGGTCAAAAAAAATCCCCAGTGGGCCAAATGGCCCACTGGGGATATTTTTTATGTTTTTTGCAAATAATTTTTTTTCTAAAAGTAGGCAATTTATCAAGTGAAACTGAGTTTCGGTGCAAAAATTTGACATTTGGAGGAAACTGGCGGTTAGCCGATCTTCTCTCAAGGCCATTCGTTTTCCTGGAAAGCCAAAATGTTTGAGATAAAACAGTGATATAGTGCAAACAGTTCTTCAAAAAAGGATCTCATTGAAAAATTTTTCGAAAACTTTTGTGAAAAGAGTGTTTTTACAAATCGCCAAATGCATGAAACGCTAATGTAACAAAACACTTGAAACTCACAAGTAACAGACTAATCCAATTACAGCCGGAACTTCCAAAAAAACGCAAAACACGTTGTTTTTTAGTTGTTTTTTTAATAGGAACAATATTTTTTTTCACGGCTCTCCACGTCAGAACGAAATACGGCTGTCTTTCCGTAATACGCGTGGAATTTTTTATTAGCGCAAAATGACGCACGCAAAAGAGGTTTGGGATGAGGGGTCAAAAAAAATCCCCACTGGGCCAAATGGCCCACTGGGGATTTTTTTTTATGTTTTTTGCAAATAATTTTTTTCTAAAAATAGGCAATTTATCAATTGAAACTGAGTTTCGGTGCAAAAATTTGACACTTGAAGGAAATTGGTGGTTAGCAAATATTTTTGCAAGGCAATTTGTTTTCCTGGAAAGCCAAAATGTTTGAGATAAAACAGTGATATAGTGCAAACAGTTCTTCAAAAAAGGATCTCATTGAAAAATTTTTCGAAAACTTTTGTGAAAAGAGTGTTTTTACAAATCGCCAAATGCATGAAACGCTAATGTAACAAAACACTTGAAACTCACAAGTAACAGACTAATCCAATTACAGCCGGAACTTCCAAAAAAACGCAAAACACGTTGTTTTTTAGTTGTTTTTTTAATAGGAACAATATTTTTTTTCACGGCTCTCCACGTCAGAACGAAATACGGCTGTCTTTCCGTAATACGCGTGGAATTTTTTATTAGCGCAAAATGACGCACGCAAAAGAGGTTTGGGATGAGGGGTCAAAAAAAATCCCCACTGGGCCAAATGGCCCACTGGGGATTTTTTTTTATGTTTTTTGCAAATAATTTTTTTCTAAAAATAGGCAATTTATCAATTGAAACTGAGTTTCGGTGCAAAAATTTGACACTTGAAGGAAATTGGTGGTTAGCAAATATTTTTGCAAGGCAATTTGTTTTCCTGGAAAGCCAAAATGTTTGAGATAAAACAGTGATATCGTGCAAACAGTTCTTCAAAAAAGGATCTCATTGAAAAATTTTTCGAAAACTTTTGTGAAAAGAGTCCCTTTACAAATCGCCAAATGCATGAAACGCTAATGTAACAAAACACTTCAAACTAACAAATAACAGACTAGTCCAATTGCAGCCAGAACTTCCAAAACAACGCAAAAAACATTGTTTTTTTTAATAGGAACAAAATTTTTTTTCACGGCTCTCCACGTCAGAACGAAATACGGCTGTCTTTCCGTAACACGCCTGGAATTTTTTATTAGCGCAAAATGACGCACGCAAAAGAAGTTTGGGATGAGGGGTCAAAAAAAATCCCCAGTGGGCCAAATGGCCCACTGGGGATTTTTTTTTATGTTTTTTGCAAATAATTTTTTCTCTAAAAGTAGGCAATTTATCAAGTGAAACTGAGTTTCGGTGCAAAAATTTGACATTTGGAGGAAACTGGCGGTTAGCCGATCTTCTCTCAAGGCCATTTCTTTTCCTGGAAAGCCAAAATGTTTGAGATAAAACAGTGATATCGTGCAAACAGTTCTTCAAAAAAGGATCTCATTGAAAAATTTTTCGAAAACTTTTGTGAAAAGAGTGTTTTTACAAATCGCCAAATGCATGAAACGCTAATGTAACAAAACACTTGAAACTCACAAATAACAGACTAATCCAATTGCAGCCGGAACTTCCAAAAAACGCAAAAAACGTTGTTTTTTAGTTGTTTTTTTAATAGGAACAATATTTTTTTTCACGGCTCTCCACGTCAAAACGAAATACGGCTGTCTTTCCGTAATACGCCTGGAATTTTTTATTAGCGCAAAATGACGCACGCAAAAGAGGTTTGGGATGAGGGGTCAAAAAAAACCCAGTGGGCCAAATGGCCCACTGGGGATTTTTTTAATGTTTTTTGCAAATCATTTTTTTCTAAAAGTAGGCAATTTATCAAGTGAAACTGAGTTTCGGTGCAAAAATTTGACATTTGGAGGAAACTGGCGGTTAGCCGATCTTCTCTCAAGGCCATTCGTTTTCCTGGAAAGCCAAAATGTTTGAGATAAAACAGTGATATAGTGCAAACAGTTCTTCAAAAAAGGATCTCATCGAAAAAATTTTCGAAAACTTTTGTGAAAAGAGTAACTTTAGAAATCGCCAAATGCATGAAACGCTAATGTAACAAAACACTTCAAACTAACAAATAACAGACTAGTCCAATTGCAGCCAGAACTTCCAAAACAACGCAAAAAACATTGTTTTTTTTTAATAGGAACAAAATTTTTTTTCACGGCTCTCCACGTCAGAACGAAATACGGCTGTCTTTCCGTAATACGCCTGGAATTTTTTATTAGCGCAAAATGACGCACGCAAAAAAAGTTTGGGATGAGGGGTCAAAAAAAATCCCCACTGGGCCAAATGGCCCACTGGGGATTTTTTTTTATGTTTTTTGCAAATAATTTTTTTCTAAAAATAGGCAATTTATCAATTGAAACTGAGTTTCGGTGCAAAAATTTGACATTTGGAGGAAACTGGCGGTTAGCCGATCTTCTCTCAAGGCCATTCGTTTTCCTGGAAAGCCAAAATGTTTGAGATAAAACAGTGATATAGTGCAAACAGTTCTTCAAAAAAGGATCTCATCGAAAAAATTTTCGAAAACTTTTGTGAAAAGAGTAACTTTAGAAATCGCCAAATGCATGAAACGCTAATGTAACAAAACACTTGAAACTCACAAATAAAAGACTAATCCAATTGCGGCCAGAACTTCCAAAAAACGCAAAAAACGTTGTTTTTTTAGTTGTTTTTTATTAGGAACAATATTTTTTTTCACGGCTCTCCACGTCAAAACGAAATACGGCTGTCTTTCCGTAATACGCCTGGAATTTTTTATTAGCGCAAAATGACGCACGCAAAAGAGGTTTGGGATGAGGGGTCAAAAAAAAACCCAGTGGGCCAAATGGCCCACTGGGGATTTTTTTAATGTTTTTTGCAAATCATTTTTTTCTAAAAGTAGGCAATTTATCAAGTGAAACTGAGTTTCGGTGCAAAATTTTGACATTTGGAGGAAACTGGCGGTTAGCCGATCTTCTCTCAAGGCCATTCGTTTTCCTGGAAAGCCAAAATGTTTGAGATAAAACAGTGATATAGTGCAAACAGTTCTTCAAAAAAGGATCTCATCGAAAAAATTTTCGAAAACTTTTGTGAAAAGAGTAACTTTAGAAATCGCCAAATGCATGAAACGCTAATGTAACAAAACACTTGAAACTCACAAATAAAAGACTAATCCAATTGCGGCCAGAACTTCCAAAAAACGCAAAAAACGTTGTTTTTTTAGTTGTTTTTTTATTAGGAACAATATTTTTTTTCACGGCTCTCCACGTCAAAATGAAATACAGCTGTCTTTCCGTAATACGCCTGGAATTTTTTATTAGCGCAAAATGACGCACGCAAAAGAAGTTTGGGATGAGGGGTCAAAAAAAATCCCCAGTGGGCCAAATGGCCCACTGGGGATATTTTTTTATGTTTTTTGCAAATAATTTTTTTTTTAAAAGTAGGCAATTTATCAAGTGAAACTGAGTTTCGGTGCAAAAATTTGACATTTGGAGGAAACTGGCGGTTGGCACATCTTCTCTCAAGGCCATTTCTTTTCCTGGAAAGCCAAAATGTTTGAGATAAAACAGTGATATCGTGCAAACAGTTCTTCAAAAAAGGATCTCATTGAAAAATTTTTCGAAAACTTTTGTGAAAAGAGTAACTTTACAAATCGCCAAATGCATGAAACGCTAATGTAACAAAACACTTGAAACTCACAAATAACAGACTAATCCAATTGCAGCCGGAACTTCCAAAAAAACGCAAAAAACGTTGTTTTTTAGTTGTTTTTTTAATAGGAACAATATTTTTTTTCACGGCTCTCCACGTCAAAACGAAATACGGCTGTCTTTCCGTAATACGCCTGGAATTTTTTATTAGCGCAAAATGACGCACGTAAAAGAGGTTTGGGATGAGGGGTCAAAAAAAATCCCCAGTGGGCCAAATGGCCCACTGGGGATATTTTTTTATGTTTTTTGCAAATAATTTTTTTTCTAAAAGTAGGCAATTTATCAAGTGAAACTGAGTTTCGGTGCAAAAATTTGACATTTGGAGGAAACTGGCGGTTGGCACATCTTCTCTCAAGGCCATTTCTTTTCCTGGAAAGCCAAAATGTTTGAGATAAAACAGTGATATCGTGCAAACAGTTCTTCAAAAAAGGATCTCATTGAAAAATTTTTCGAAAACTTTTGTGAAAAGAGTAACTTTACAAATCGCCAAATGCATGAAACGCTAATGTAACAAAACACTTGAACCTCACAAATAACAGACTAGTCCAATTGCAGCCAGAACTTCCAAAACAACGCAAAAAACTTTGTTTTTTTTAATAGGAACAATATTTTTTTTCACGGCTCTCCACGTCAGAACGAAATACGGCTGTCTTTCCGTAATACGCTTGGAATTTTTTATTAGCGCAAAATGATGCACGCAAAAGAAGTTTGGGATGAGGTGTCAAAAAAAATCCCCAGTGGGCCAAATGGCCCACTGGGGATATTTTTTATGTTTTTTGCAAATAATTTTTTTTCTAAAAGTAGACAATTTATCAAGTGAAACTGAGTTTCGGTGCAAAAAATTGACAATTGGAGGAAACTGGCGGTTAGCCGATCTTCTCTCAAGGCCATTCGTTTTCCTGGAAAGCCAAAATGTTTGAGATAAAACAGTGATATAGTGCAAACAGTTCTTCAAAAAAGGATCTCATTGAAAAACCAAGAAGAGCGCAAAGCTTCGGCGAACCTTCTTGCTTTGCAAGAACACATTCCCACGGTGTGGGAACACGGACCAAAAAACCGGTCCGAAAACCGCAGCTCTGCGGTGCAGAGCAAACCAGACCGAAAGAAAGCGACAGCTAGCCAAGCTAGCAAGCAAAGAAGCGGGAAGAACTCACCTGGCAGCAGAGACGACAGCAGAGAGAAGAGAAGAGAAGAGAAGAGAAGACAAGCAAACAAACTCTGAAAAAATACTCTGTTAATATACATGAAAGAACATCAAAGACAACACACGAGACGCACGGCCACCCCACGCACCGACCCCCCCCCCCCCGCGCCAAACCGCCACCCCCCCCCCCCCAAAGGACCCACCAAAACACAAACCGACCAACGCCAAATTTTGGCATGATTTCTGGATCAATGCAATGGAACTCAGACAACTCTAAAAGTGAGATTTACATGTCAGTAAAATGGTCATCAATGTAGTGTTTCCCCTCCTCAGGGGTCAATCTGGGGTCAACTTTCCCGGTCAATTTCTCGAAAACGGCTGAGAAAAACAAACGCCCTTAGTACCGTCTGTAGCACTGCTTGAGATACGCATCATATTAAAAAATGAGCCCAATCGGTACATTTTTCGAGGAGTTATAGCAAATATAAGGTACCGTACCAAATGACCCCAGAGCAGAGATACAGCACATTCAGAGCTAAAATTGACCTTCAGAACTTCATAAAATGGCCTGTAAAATATATATGGGGACAATCCCCATTACAAAACGAATCTAACGAACTGACTATCGAGTCTAAAACAGCGAATATTGATGGTGTAACATGTACATACACGAAAAGTACCGGACACGAATTGGTGAAAATGGAGGTATGTGTCCTGGCCAATTTCTCAAAAACGGCTGAAAGAAACAAAACGCCATTTACAGGGATTCAAATACGGCTCAAGCTGAGTTCAATTCAACAAACAAATCAAAAATCGGTTCACTATACGAGGAGATATTCCAACATAAAGGTACCGTACCAAATGTCAAAATTGACCAAGTACGGCTCATGTTTCGCTAAAATTCACCATCTGGACTACATAAAACTGCATACGAAATATATATGGGGAGACTCCCCACTAACTGAGAATTTCAAAACACCCAACTTTCATAATATAGTTCAAAGCTTCAAGGTTTCACTGGTGTCAACGGGGTCACCCGCTGGTGTCAACCGCTTCTGGGGCTTAAATCGAGGGCAAGTTTACTGGCTAATTTCTCTAAAACGTTCGAACCAAAATAAACGCCCTTAGTACTGTTTGTAGCACTGCTCGAGATACGCATCATATTAAAAATTGAGCACAATCGGTACATTCTTCAAGGAGTTATAGTAATTATAACGTACCGTACCAAATGCCAAAAAAAAGCGAGGTGACCGCTCTGCAGAGTCAAAATTGACCATGTCAACTACATAAAATACTATATAAACTATATTTATTGGGTAAATCGCGTGTTTTGTAGTACCGAAATTTGGGTCACCCATAATAGCCCGAAAATTCGAACTATTTCAATTTTGAACATTTATAACTTTTTGATTAGGCCGATTTGGGAAACCAACCAAACACTGCAAGCAAGAGGGGTTCAGTGCTAACAAAATGCGACCACTCTCGTTTAATTTGGTCCAGTACTTTAAAAGATATTAACAAAATACTGTTCTGTACCCCATTTTTTCGGCTAAAATCGAAGCCCAAGATCTCCGGAACCGACGTAAAACAACGTGAAAACGCGTGCCCGGCGTATTTGTGGGTGTAATTCTGGTCCACTTCCACGTTCTAGGTCACGGCATACCTTCATGACAAGGTGGAAAAAATTTCCCACCTCGCCATGAAGGTTATGATGTTTTGTGTGTTTGGACACAAAACAACATCCACAGAAATTTGATGAAATCGTGAAAAAAGAAAAATTGTTGAAATAACCTCATCCTTTCATACAAGTAGCTCCAGGGACATGAATGGAGACTAGAAAACACATACTGCACGCCGAAAAACCTGTTCTTTGCGCAAAACACCACTAAGCGATTAGAATTTGAGAAATGTTATGTTTTTCAGTATTCACTGTAAAATTAAACATTCACAAAATTTTTTAGGGAGAAACTAATAACCCCATTAAAGATACGCTTAAAGGGAAGAGAATGCAACCTAAATTACGTAATTTGATTAGTAATTGACAGAGAAATAAGAAGAAAGTACAAAAACTAATTGCCTATTTTATGCGACGAAATAAACTTCGTTCCTCAGCATTTGCAGACTCTACTTGATTATCCACCGTAAGTACTTCAAATAACCCGGGTATTATCTTTTTATAGGCTTGGAACAACGTAAATGATCAAAAAGATACAATTGAGAGAAATTTCTAACTGCCAAACCATTGCTTTCAAAAGAGTGTTTTACTTTTATCAGACAAAAAGTTTGATTAATTTTCATTTCAAGAGAAAAATGTTGTTGTTCTTAATTACCAATAGCTAAGAGAAAAATTTCAATAAGCTAGTGAATGACATTTGATGAAACAAACTTTAGCACTTGAAAGAGGCGCCAAAAAACTAAAGAGAGTCAAACAATTGAAAAGCATGTAAGAAAATTTATTAGAGACTTTAATTAACTTTACTAGTTGTTAAAGTGCAGCACAGTCATAGCGCTGCGTTCTTTCCACAAGGGAAGTTGTAGAACGTTTATAAACGTTATGAGGACTATGCTGAAGTGGAAATTGAGAGTTTGAGTTCACTTGCAACACAAAAACTTTCCTTTGACTTATTAAGGATGAAAAAATGTTAGTTGAAAACTTTTCACTTTTATAATCTTAAAAATCAATGAAATGAAGTTTTATACTTTAAAATATGTGCACTGTTGAATTTTTGTCGATTGTGTAACCAATGAAGAGCAAAGGTCTAATGAAAAAGTAGCAAAAAGTATCCTTGATCCACTTTACCCTAACTTTTTTACAACTTCTAAAAATCAAAAAGTTTTCAATTTTATTCAATTTTCCCAACTTTTTGAGCCTTAGTTCTCACTTCAAACTTGTGTAGGGTTCAACGGAGTACCAATTCTGCTGCAGAATGAGTTTAAAAGGGATTAGAACGTTGGGGGGGCATTTGACCAATTAGGAGTTTTGCCAGGTATCTATTTCATCAGAGAAAAATAATGTTATCGCAACAAAAAACGTATGATTGACAAATTTGCCGCAATTTTTTGATTTTTCTCGCTCAACTAACTACTGACAATTTGTTTGTAGTACTTGCTATCTAATAACAATTTAAGATAAAGGGACTCTCAGAAAATGCTTTCTACAGAACAAAAAGTCGAATAAAATATTTAAAATCACAATCTGGAACACACTGGATGCTTTTGTTCGATCTTTGTACTACCTGCCACTTCACTCAGTTTTGTTATGAACAGAAAAAATTATTGAAACAATCATGAAAAAGTATCAAAAACTATCCGTGATCCATTTTACCCTAACTTTTTTACAACTTCTAAAAATCAAAAAGTTTTCGAATTTTTTCAATTTTCGTAAAATTTTGAGACTTAATTCTCACCTCAAACTTGTCTAAAACTCAAAAGAAGTCCTATTTGGTTACAGAAAGAGTTTCAAAGGGATTAGAACGTTGAGACTTTCCACCATTTAGGATTTTCGGCAGGTATCTATTTCATCAGAGAAAAATGATGTTATCGCAACACAAAACGTATGATTGAGTATTTCGCAGCAACTATTTGATTTGTCCTCTCAATTAATTACTGACAATTGTTTTTTGTAGTACTTGCTACCTAATGATAATTTAAAATTAAGGGACTCTCAGAAAATGCTTTCTGCAGAACAAAAATTGGAATAAAATATTTAATATCACAATCTGGAAGATTTTTTTGTCAAGTTTGGCCGTAAATAACTTTTCTATCACAACGAATGAAGGAAGCAGCCAGCCGGGTAAAAAAGAACAGCTCAGTATCATAAAAATGCGACTATGCTGAACACTTTTGAAACAGTACTTTAGAGATATTAACAAATTCCTCAAATATACCCAATTTTTCATAATCTTCATGTTTGAACGGTGTTTAGGAAAAGTCAATTAGAATGAGTTCTGCATTTCGATATGCTCTTGAAAAACAGTTCAGCTGATTTTCAATTAGGTGCCCAAAATAATCAAAAAAAGTTTGCCAGAAATTAAAAATTCTCAAGATTGTTGCCAGATTCTCGCAAGATTTTGAATCTGGATTAAAAAAATTTCTCTTGATTATCAATTTGGTAACTGTTTTTATTAGCGATATTGTGTCTCAAAAAAGTTTTCTAGAGTGTTTTTAAATTTATTTTACCTGTTTTCTTGCGTTGATATCTTGCAAGATTGCAGCAAGTATCTTGCAAGTTTTGAATCATCTCAAAATATTCTAGCAAGATCTGAATGCGTTCATCTTTAGGAAACGACTTCACTGATTTGAAAATAAACGCAAAACACGCCAAATAACCCATGAAAACATCATTAGCACAATCTGAAAGACCAAAACACGATGAGAAGCTTGCTCGAGAGAATGCCCAACATAATCTTAGAATTCGCCCTACGTGGACAGATACATCACGAGGAAGTCATTTCCTAGCTTCACAACTGCTGCCGACTGCTTCGATTTAAATAGAGGAAAGACATGTTTGTTATAGCTGTTTGTCAAAGTTATGCCTGTTATGTTTAACAATTGACCTGCACTGCCACATAAATTTGGGCAAATTTTTTTTCGTGTTTGGTGTTTGTTAAATTTCTGGTCGAATTTTTGCATTTTAATCATTAAACTTTTGAAAGTCTTGAAAATGAGAAGTGTCTTTCTTTTGTCGTAGTTTCACAACCCTTTTTAGCCCAATTTCTGATTCGGCCATCATCCCCATAACACTTACCCAAATTCCAAGGAGTAGTAGGAGTGGAGTAGGAAAATGGGCACCGGGCCAATTCCAAAATTGGTCAAAAAATCCATTTCTGAATTTGGGCAACCCTCTTCTGAATTTGGGAGGCGGAAGTTTTTCGTAAAATGGTCTTCTTAATTTGGGTAAAATGTTTTTCACGGCTATTCTGAAAATGGTCGAAGAAATTGCCCAAATTCAGAAAAGGCTACTACTACTACTACTACTACTACTACTACTACTACTACTACTACTACTACTACTACTACTACTACTACTACTACTACTACTACTACTACTACTACTACTACTACTACGGCATTTCTGAATTTGGACCACCAAATCCACGGATTTAGCATACCCCCGCGAACAATGAAAACGCGTTCCGGGTCCAAAACACATGCCATAACGTGATAGGTCAACGTATTTGTAGCTCAAAAATCGAAAAAAGCCCCGAAAAAACAGTTCATAGGACCATTTTTAAGTTGATCGAAAATTTTTCAAAATTTTTTTTTTTTTGCAAATTTTGGTATTTTTTTAGACTTTTTCTCACAATTTTTCCAAAAAAATTGCATTCTGAATAAAGTACGGCTCACGCACAATCCGTTGCAAATTGATTGATGGTTTTAAATTGAATATTCGAGGATTTATGAACCGAGCGGAGTAGGGTACCAAAAGCGGCCAAACACCACAAAAACTGCGAAATCCAGAAAATGCATTTTTTCCGCAAATACACGTTCTTTTGCAAAAATTTTTTGATATGTGTCCTGTCGGAGTACTTTAAAGCATATTTGGTATTTGCAAGATAGTGCGTAGTCTTTTTAGAAACGACCGTTTTTTTCAGCTTTTGATTCAGGTTTGTACTAGTAGACCTCACCTGCAAAACCCAAGGATCCAAAAATAAGTGATTTGGCAAAAATCATCATAGAAACCTGAAATTTTGCATGTGCCTTCCCTTTAGTACAACAAACTCATATGCAAAGTTTTGAAACAAATGATCTTATTGATTTTGAGAAAAAAGGGTTGAAAAAAAAGCGTTCTTAATTTGGGAGGCGGAAGTTTACCTTAGTCTGGCCACTTCAGCATTTCTCCTGAACCCATGAGAATTTGCCACTAAAACAACTCATTTGAAAGTCGAGATTTTAGGCACATGCCGGAGACAAATGCGGCCATAAAAAAATGCCAGTGACAGTTTTTTTTTTTTAAGAAGTTGTGTTGATGTCAATTTCGAAATCAGACCGTTCATCAGAAAACTTGAGGCCATTTCAAAGCAATAGTTATTTAACTTTTTAAAAAAGCTGCCTTTGATTGCTGCTGTAATGCAGTGATGGTCTCCTTAAAAAAGACAGACCTAAAAGTTCTAGAAGGGGGCAAATTGAAACAATTTTTCTGCAAGGAAGTCCTAGAATTTTTCATTTTTGAGTGATCACTGACACTGACTTAATTCGTTCTACGCCTCGTTTTTTTGCAGCGATCAGGTGTTTATTTTTACCGGGATGAGGCTAAAGTAAAAAAAATCTGTAAAAAACGTTTTTGGTAATATTTAGAGCTTTTGATTGCATCAGCGAAATTTTTCTGAATTTGGGTATGGAAAATTATTCCAATTCCAATCCGCTTATATAAAAATACTCTAGGTACTCTAAACGTACCTAAATGGTCCAAAAGCGCAATTTTTATAATCTTAACAGATTTGTCTGCAAATGGCATTGATAAAAAAACATGAACCTGTGGTTCTGCTTTTATATAAGTATTCGCATTTACTGCAAATCTATAAATCAAAAATATTTCAATTTGCTTTTCTCTAATCAATCCTGTACTTGAGATCTTCTACGCAAAAATTGGACACAAACAAATATGTCCACGTCAACTACAATGTAGGAGCTTTGCAACGATATGTGTTTCATTTGGTTAGTTATTCAATTAACATCCAATATCTTTACTTTTTACAAAAATTTTTAGAAATCAGCACGAAAAATGACAGTTTTGAAAAAAAGTGATACTTACAGCCCTCTTACGATCCCAATTAGCTAATGGCTGCAACAAAGGCATTCTTGTCTTCAAAGTGGACTATATATCAATTCACTTGAGTGATTATTCGTTGAGAAATTTTACATCATATACAAATCGAAATTTCAACTCGCTGACCAGTGCTTCTAGGAGACATAAACGCACCTAAACGGTCAAAAAGTGCCCGTTTCTTTTTCCTTCCGCAATTGTCTACACAAGAGCTTTTCAAAATTTTATATAGGCTCATTGTACCAGTCTTAAAAGTGGGCGGACTCAGCCACTATTTACCAAGTCATAATAGCTTCGATTTTTCTTTTATCTTTGAAGCCACTTTAGGTACCCTTAAAGCAATCGTTTACAAAAAATAAAACATACGACTCTAAAGCCTATCTAAAATGCATTAAAATGAGCTATAAAGAACGCAAATTGAGCTAATATTTGTTACGTTCTGAGTAAAACAAACAAACATCGAATCTTGTCTATTTTGGGCCTAAGCGTTCAAAGGGTCGTTTCATGGTCAAAGCGGTCAAAAAACGCATGTTATATTATCATCGCGCAATTTTGTAAACAAGATCTTTTCGAAACTTTATATAGAGCTATTGTACTATTAAAAAAAATGGGTAGACTTAGCCAATATTCACCAAGTCATAAACGACTCGATTTTTCTTTTATGTTTGATGCCAATTTAGGTACCCTTGAGGCTTTTATTCATAAAAGTAAAAAAAATGGCTGCAAGTCCTATTTTATGAGCTTTAAAATGAGCTATATATGAAGCAATGTAAAACAATATTTGTTACCTTTTCAAAAAAAACAATCACTAGTTCTATCTTGCCTTTTTTGGACCTAAGCGTTCAAAGAGGCGTTTCATGTTCAAACCGGCCAAAAAATGCCTGTTTTATTATCTTCGCCCAATTTTCAATACAAAAAAACTTCAAAAATTTATATACTGCAATAATGTCGATCTTAAAATTGGTCAAAAATACCCTCAGGATGACAGAATAGATAGAAAACTTGAAAATATTTCGTTTCTCCAGGTATTTTTGCTTCCTAGAGCAAAAGTTTAGAGAGAGAAAGTGCAAATTTATTGTTTTAATATAATCTCCCACATTGAAGAAGTTCAAAAATACAATTTTTAACTCATTGGACGCCTATTTATACACCACAGGATGACAGAATACATAGAATCCTTGAAATTCGTTTCTCCAGGTATTTTTCTCCCTAAAGCAATGTTTTTCCGCTTTTCCGCAAAAAGCCTGGAATTTTTTATTAGCGCAATATGACGCACGCAAAAGAGGTGTGTGATGAGGGGTCAAAAAAAATCCCCAGTGGGCCAAATGGCCCACTGGGGATTTTTTTTAATGTTTTTTGCAAATAATTTTTTTCTAAAAATAGGCAATTTATCAATTGAAACTGAGTTTCGGTGCAAAAATTTGACACTTGAAGGAAATTGGTGGTTAGCAAATATTTTTGCAAGGCAATTTGTTTTCCTGGAAAGCCAAAATGTTTGAGATAAAACAGTGATATCGTGCAAACAGTTCATCAAAAAAGGATCTCATTGAAAAATTTTTCGAAAACTTTTGTGAAAAGAGTGTTTTTACAAATCGCCAAATGCATGAAACGCTAATGTAACAAAACACTTGAAACTCGCAAATAACACACTAATCCAATTTCAGCCGGAACTTCCAAAAAAACGCAAAAAACGTTGTTTTTTAGTTGTTTTTTTAATAGGAACAATATTTTTTTTCACGGCTCTCCACGTCAAAACGAAATACGGCTGTCTTTCCGTAATACGCCTGGAATTTTTTATTAGCGCAAAACGACGCACGCAAAAGAGGTTTGGGATGAGGGGTCAAAGAAAATCCCCAGTGGGCCAAATGGCCTACTGGGGATTTTTTTTTATGTTTTTTGCAAATAATTTTTTTTCTAAAAGTAGGCAATTTATCAAGTGAAACTGAGTTTCGGTGCAAAAATTTGACATTTGGAGGAAACTGGCGGTTAGGACATCTTCTCTCAAGGCCATTTCTTTTCCTGGAAAGCCAAAATGTTTGAGATAAAACAGTGATATCGTGCAAACAGTTCTTCAAAAAAGGATCTCATTGAAAAATTTTTCGAAAACTTTTGTGAAAAGAGTGTTTTTACAAATCGCCAAATGCATGAAACGCTAATGTAACAAAACACTTGAAACTCACAAATAACAGACTAACCAATTGCAGCCGGAACTTCCAAAAAAACGCAAAAAACGTTGTTTTTTAGTTGTTTTTTTAATAGGAACAATATTTTTTTTCACGGCTCTCCACGTCAGAACGAAATACGGCTGTCTTTCCGTAATACGCGTGGAATTTTTTATTAGCGCAAAATGACGCACGCAAAAGAGGTTTGGGATGAGGGGTCAAAAAAAATCCCCACTGGGCCAAATGGCCCACTGGGGATTTTTTTAATGTTTTTTGCAACTCATTTTTTTAATGTTTTTTGCAAATCATTTTTTTCTAAAAGTAGGCAATTTATCAAGTGAAACTGAGTTTCGGTGCAAAAATTTGACATTTGGAGGAAACTGGTGGTTAGCCGATCTTCTCTCAAGGCCATTCGTTTTCCTGGAAAGCCAAAATGTTTGAGATAAAACAGTGATATCGTGCAAACAGTTCTTCAAAAAAGGATCTCATTGAAAAATTTTTGGAAAACTTTTGTGAAAAGAGTGTTTTTACAAATCGCCAAATGCATGAAACGCTAATGTAACAAAACACTTGAAACTCACAAATAACAGACTAATCCAATTGCAGCCAGAACTTCCAAAACAACGCAAAAAACATTGTTTTTTTTTAATAGGAACAATATTTTTTTTCACGGCTCTCCACGTCAGAACGAAATACGGCTGTCTTTCCGTAATACGCCTGGATGATGAGGGGTCAAAAAAAAATCCCCAGTGGGCCAAATGGCCCACTGGGGATTTTTTTTAATGTTTTTTGCAAATAATTTTTTTCTAAGAATAGGCAATTTATCAATTGAAACTGAGTTTCGGTGCAAAAATTTGACACTTGAAGGAAATTGGTGGTTAGCAAATATTTTTGCAAGGCAATTTGTTTTCCTGGAAAGCCAAAATGTTTGAGATAAAACAGTGATATCGTGCAAACAGTTCTTCAAAAAAGGATCTCATTGAAAAATTTTTCGAAAACTTTTGTGAAAAGAGTGTTTTTACAAATCGCCAAATGCATGAAACGCTAATGTAACAAAACACTTGAAACTCGCAAATAACACACTAAACCAATTGCAGCCGGAACTTCCAAAAAAACGCAAAAAACGTTGTTTTTTAGTTGTTTTTTTAATAGGAACAATATTTTTTTCACAGCTCTCCACGTCAAAACGAAATACGGCTGTCTTTCCGTAATACGCCTGGAATTTTTTATTAGCGCAAAATGACGCACGCAAAAGAAGTTTGGGATGAGGGGTCAAAAAAAAATCCCCAGTGGGCCAAATGGCCCACTGGGGATTTTTTTAATGTTTTTTGCAACTCATTTTTTTAATGTTTTTTGCAAATCATTTTTTTCTAAAAGTAGGCAATTTATCAAGTGAAACTGAGTTTCGGTGCAAAAATTTGACATTTGGAGGAAACTGGCGGTTAGCCGATCTTCTCTCAAGGCCATTCGTTTTCCTGGAAAGCCAAAATGTTTGAGATAAAACAGTGATATCGTGCAAACAGTTCTTCAAAAAAGGATCTCATTGAAAAATTTTTGGAAAACTTTTGTGAAAAGAGTGTTTTTACAAATCGCCAAATGCATGAAACGCTAATGTAACAAAACACTTGAAACTCACAAATAACAGACTAATCCAATTGCAGCCAGAACTTCCAAAACAACGCAAAAAACATTGTTTTTTTTTAATAGGAACAATATTTTTTTTCACGGCTCTCCACGTCAGAACGAAATACGGCTGTCTTTCCGTAATACGCCTGGAATTTTTTATTAGCGCAAAATGACGCACGCAAAAGAGGTGTGTGATGAGGGGTCAAAAAAAATCCCCAGTGGGCCAAATGGCCCACTGGGGATTTTTTTTAATGTTTTTTGCAAATAATTTTTTTCTAAGAATAGGCAATTTATCAATTGAAACTGAGTTTCGGTGCAAAAATTTGACACTTGAAGGAAATTGGTGGTTAGCAAATATTTTTGCAAGGCAATTTGTTTTCCTGGAAAGCCAAAATGTTTGAGATAAAACAGTGATATCGTGCAAACAGTTCTTCAAAAAAGGATCTCATTGAAAAATTTTTCGAAAACTTTTGTGAAAAGAGTGTTTTTACAAATCGCCAAATGCATGAAACGCTAATGTAACAAAACACTTGAAACTCGCAAATAACACACTAAACCAATTGCAGTCGGAACTTCCAAAAAAACGCAAAAAACGTTGTTTTTTAGTTGTTTTTTTAATAGGAACAATATTTTTTTTCACGGCTCTCCACGTCAAAACGAAATACGGCTGTCTTTCCGTAATACGCCTGGAATTTTTTATTAGCGCAAAACGACGCACGCAAAAGAGGTTTGGGATGAGGGGTCAAAGAAAATCCCCAGTGGGCCAAATGGCCTACTGGGGATTTTTTTTTTATGTTTTTTGCAAATAATTTTTTTTCTAAAAGTAGGCAATTTATCAAGTGAAACTGAGTTTCGGTGCAAAAATTTGACATTTGGAGGAAACTGGCGGTTAGGACATCTTCTCTCAAGGCCATTTCTTTTCCTGGAAAGCCAAAATGTTTGAGATAAAACAGTGATATCGTGCAAACAGTTCTTCAAAAAAGGATCTCATTGAAAAATTTTTCGAAAACTTTTGTGAAAAGAGTGTTTTTACAAATCGCCAAATGCATGAAACGCTAATGTAACAAAACACTTGAAACTCACAAATAACAGACTAACCAATTGCAGCCGGAACTTCCAAAAAAACGCAAAAAACGTTGTTTTTTAGTTGTTTTTTTAATAGGAACAATATTTTTTTTCACGGCTCTCCACGTCAGAACGAAATACGGCTGTCTTTCCGTAATACGCGTGGAATTTTTTATTAGCGCAAAATGACGCACGCAAAAGAGGTTTGGGATGAGGGGTCAAAAAAATCCCCACTGGGCCAAATGGCCCACTGGCAGAACCTCTGGTTCTGCTTTTATATAAGTATTCGCATTTACTGCAAATCTATAAATCAAAAATATTTCAATTTGCTTTTCTCTAATCAATCCTGTACTTGAGATCTTCTACGCAAAAATTGGACACAAACAAATATGTCCACGTCAACTACAATGTAGGAGCTTTGCAACGATATGTGTTTCATTTGGTTAGTTATTCAATTAACATCCAATATCTTTACTTTTTACAAAAATTTTTAGAAATCAGCACGAAAAATGACAGTTTTGAAAAAAAGTGATACTTACAGCCCTCTTACGATCCCAATTAGCTAATGGCTGCAACAAAGGCATTCTTGTCTTCAAAGTGGACTATATATCAATTCACTTGAGTGATTATTCGTTGAGAAATTTTACATCATATACAAATCGAAATTTCAACTCGCTGACCAGTGCTTCTAGGAGACATAAACGCACCTAAACGGTCAAAAAGTGCCCGTTTCTTTTTCCTTCCGCAATTGTCTACACAAGAGCTTTTCAAAATTTTATATAGGCTCATTGTACCAGTCTTAAAAGTGGGCGGACTCAGCCACTATTTACCAAGTCATAATAGCTTCGATTTTTCTTTTATCTTTGAAGCCACTTTAGGTACCCTTAAAGCAATCGTTTACAAAAAATAAAACATACGACTCTAAAGCCTATCTAAAATGCATTAAAATGAGCTATAAAGAACGCAAATTGAGCTAATATTTGTTACGTTCTGAGTAAAACAAACAAACATCGAATCTTGTCTATTTTGGGCCTAAGCGTTCAAAGGGTCGTTTCATGGTCAAAGCGGTCAAAAAACGCATGTTATATTATCATCGCGCAATTTTGTAAACAAGATCTTTTCGAAACTTTATATAGAGCTATTGTACTATTAAAAAAAATGGGTAGACTTAGCCAATATTCACCAAGTCATAAACGACTCGATTTTTCTTTTATGTTTGATGCCAATTTAGGTACCCTTGAGGCTTTTATTCATAAAAGTAAAAAAAATGGCTGCAAGTCCTATTTTATGAGCTTTAAAATGAGCTATATATGAAGCAATGTAAAACAATATTTGTTACCTTTTCAAAAAAAACAATCACTAGTTCTATCTTGCCTTTTTTGGACCTAAGCGTTCAAAGAGGCGTTTCATGTTCAAACCGGCCAAAAAATGCCTGTTTTATTATCTTCGCCCAATTTTCAATACAAAAAAACTTCAAAAATTTATATACTGCAATAATGTCGATCTTAAAATTGGTCATAAATACCCTCAGGATGACAGAATAGATAGAAAACTTGAAAATATTTCGTTTCTCCAGGTATTTTTGCTTCCTAGAGCAAAAGTTTAGAGAGAGAAAGTGCAAATTTATTGTTTTAATATAATCTCCCACATTGAAGAAGTTCAAAAATACAATTTTTAACTCATTGGACGCCTATTTATACACCACAGGATGACAGAATACATAGAATCCTTGAAATTCGTTTCTCCAGGTATTTTTCTCCCTAAAGCAATGTTTTTCCGCAAAAAGCCTGGAATTTTTTATTAGCGCAATATGACGCACGCAAAAGAGGTGTGTGATGAGGGGTCAAAAAAAATCCCCAGTGGGCCAAATGGCCCACTGGGGATTTTTTTTAATGTTTTTTGCAAATAATTTTTTTCTAAAAATAGGCAATTTATCAATTGAAACTGAGTTTCGGTGCAAAAATTTGACACTTGAAGGAAATTGGTGGTTAGCAAATATTTTTGCAAGGCAATTTGTTTTCCTGGAAAGCCAAAATGTTTGAGATAAAACAGTGATATCGTGCAAACAGTTCTTCAAAAAAGGATCTCATTGAAAAATTTTTCGAAAACTTTTGTGAAAAGAGTAACTTTACAAATCGCCAAATGCATGAAACGCTAATGTAACAAAACACTTGAACTTCACAAATAACAGACTAGTCCAATTGCAGCCAGAACTTCCAAAACAACGCAAAAAACATTGTTTTTTTTAATAGGAACAATATTTTTTTTCACGGCTCTCCACGTCAGAACGAAATACGGCTGTCTTTCCGTAATACGCCTGGAATTTTTTATTAGCGCAAAATGACGCACGCAAAAGAGGTTTGGGATGAGGGGTCAAAAAAAATCCCCAGTGGGCCAAATGGCCCACTGGGGATTTTTTTTATGTTTTTTGCAAATAATTTTTTTTCTAAAAGTAGGCAATTTATCAAGTGAAACTGAGTTTCGGTGCAAAAATTTGACATTTGGAGGAAACTGGCGGTTGACACATCTTCTCTCAAGGCCATTTCTTTTCCTGGAAAGCCAAAATGTTTGAGATAAAACAGTGATATAGTGCAAACAGTTCTTCAAAAAGACAGTTCTTCTTAACAAATTCCTCAAATATACCCAATTTTTCATAATCTTCATGTTTGAACGGTATTTAGGAAAAGTCAATTAGAATGAGTTCTGCATTTCGATATGCTCTTGAAAAACAGTTCAGCTGATTTTCAATTAGGTGCCCAAAATAATCAAAAAAAGTTTGCCAGAAATTAAAAATTCTCAAGATTGTTGCCGGATTCTCGCAAGATTTTGAATCTGGATTAAAAAAATTTCTCTTGATTATCAATTTGGTAACTTGTTTTTATTAGCGATATTGTGTCTCAAAAAAGTTTTCTAGAGTGTTTTTAAATTTATTTTACTTGTTTTCTTGCGTTGATATCTTGCAAGATTGCAGCAAGTATCTTGCAAGTTTTGAATCATCTCAAAATCTTCTAGCATGATCTGAATGCGTTCGTCTTTAGGAAACGACTTCACTGATTTGAAAATAAACGCAAAACACGCCAAATAACCCATGAAAACATCATTAGCACAATCTGAAAGACCAAAACACGATGAGAAGCTTGCTCGAGAGAATGCCAAACATAATCTTAGAATTCGCCCTACGTGGACAGATACATCACGAGGAAGTCATTTCCTAGCTTCACAACTGCTGCCGACTGCTTCGATTTAAATAGAGGAAAGACATGTTTGTTATAGCTGTTTGTCAAAGTTATGCCTGTTATGTTTAACAATTGACCTGCACTGCCACATAAATTTGGGCGAATTTTTTTTCGTGTTTGGTGTTTGTTAAATTTCTGGTCGAATTTTTGCATTTTAATCATTAAACTTTTGAAAGTCTTGAAAATGAGAAGTGTCTTTCTTTTGTCGTAGTTTCACAACCCTTTTTAGCCCAATTTCTGATTCGGCCATCATCCCCATAACACTTACCCAAATTCCAAGGAGTAGTAGGAGTGGAGTAGGAAAATGGGCACCGGGCCAATTCCGAAATTGGTCAAAAAATCCATTTCTGAATTTGGGCAACCCTCTTCTGAATTTGGGAGGCGGAAGTTTTTCGTAAAATGGTCTTCTTAATTTGGGTAAAATGTTTTTCACGGCTATTCTGAAAATGGTCGAAGAAATTGCCCAAATTCAGAAAAGGCTACTACTACTACTACTACTACTACTACTACTACTACTACTACTACTACTACTACTACTACTACTACTACTACTACTACTACTACTACTACTACTACTACTACTACTACTACTACTACTACTACTACTACTACTACTACTACTACTACTACTACTACTACTACTACTACTACTACTACTACTACTACTACTACTACTACTACTACTACTACTACTACTACTACTACTACTACTACTACTACTACTACTACTACTACTACTACTACTACTACTACTACTACTACTACTACTACTACTACTACTACTACTACTACTACTACTACTACTACTACTACTACTACTACTACTACTACTACTACTACTACTACTACTACTACTACTACTACTACTACTACTACTACTACTACTACTACTACTACTACTACTACTACTACTACTACTACTACTACTACTACTACTACTACTACTACTACTACTACTACTACTACTACTACTACTACTACTACTACTACTACTACTACTACTACTACTACTACTACTACTACTACTACTACTACTACTACTACTACTACTACTACTACTACTACTACTACTACTACTACTACTACTACTACTTAGACGTTTAACGCCGCTGCTAGGATTTGGTCGGTAGTCGACGATCCTCGCGGGTAAAATTTATAGTTAGACCATCCATGCTAAAAAACAACGGAGATGCATAAGTGAACCGAACCGGAAGTTCGCGTGACAGTCTTGGTCTCTAACGATCAGAAAAAATTTTCTGAATACACACAGTTTCGGAAATCCGGTCTAGTGTAGCAGAACCCTAAGTAGTCGGGCATTTTCTGTTTTCGACGTTTCATACCGTGAAAATAATTTTTTTTTGAAAAGTAGGTTCTGAGTCGGTATTGGGTTTTGGGAAACCATTTTTTGTCAGTGTGTTGTACTCCTTGTCTAGTATATCATCTGTTTTTGCGTTTTTAGATCAATCGTACTGGGAATTCAGGTTTTGCAGGGTTTTGCCCATTAGCAGCAGGCTCCTCTCTCTTTGGTCAACCTTTAGTGTTTCCGTCTGTGCAATACATATTTCATATTTCAGAGTTGTTTTGATGGATGATACAGTTTGTACCTTCACGCCGGAACCCCCCGCGCATGAAATTGTTTTGAAAAGCCATGATTATATTGCTTCAAGTTCCCAAGTTGCTGGCCCAAGCACGTCAGCTCCCACTACTAAACGAAAGAGGTCCGAACTAGCAACACCAACTCCCAAGAAGAAGACGAGGAATTGTGGAAATCAGGAGTATGATAAGGACAGCCAGCTAGACTCTCAAATAAGTGCACACCGTACCCCGTATGGCCGCTTGCAATACAGTAAGTTTTTATTTAGTGAGATCAGACTTCGTTGCTATATATATACGGTATCCATTCTGAGTTTTTTTTAGCCGACCCGATATCACAGGCTTCTGATATTGACGAGATCCAACATTTGGATAGTCCCCGAGTGCTTCGTGTGACAAAGAAGTCCCGCTGTTATGTGTGCGGAAGAAAATTGGCCGATATGGCACAGCACTACCAGAAATCCCACTACCACTACACTGAAATATACTTTTCAGTATTTGGCAAATATTTCAGATTCCCCTGATCGTTTATTGAATTTTGAGTTGCTCTCCGATAGGATTGAGCAAGTTAACAGCACTTTGGAGGTGAAAGGAATCCTCTACTACCACAATCAGAGCTTCTACGATCTCATTTTTGGCCAACAGCGAAGTTATCGTGGACGCTTGTCTTTGCTTCGTGCAAGACCTTTTGGCTTGTATTTTTGCCACCCATTTGTCCATCTTGAACTGTGTAAAAAAGTAGAGTCGATGGCATCTACGAAAGTCGCTGTGCTACAAGTGGTTAGAGGGAGGGAAACACAGTGAAAAAGTGAGACGAGACGCCGCTGCTAAATTCACAGATATCATCACCACAGTGGCGAGAGGGGAACACTGCTGCAAAAAAAGCATTGCAGATTGTCCATATACAATGTACTTGCTGTTCCTAGTGCATTTTGGAAGTTTAAAAACATAAAAACGCTAAAATTTGAAGAATTTTGTACATTTTCTCAACTTAAAAATTTGTACTTAAATCTTTGAAAGAAATCACTTTTTTCAACTTTCAGACCTCTTCCATGGCAGGAAAAGGTTGGTGTTGGTCCCCTGAGAGAAGCTAGAACAATTTTAGTACCAAAGTTTATGACCAAAACAACTAGTTGAGGCTGGAAAATAAGCATTTATCAGCGCGGTCTGCTCTCACTAGTACCAGAACTCCCAGATCAGTACTTTTTCTCAGATAGTGTTGCTTGTGTTGTTTTTTCAACCTAATCTCATACAGTAGTCACATACGAGTCTTTTTGGATAAATTGCATGATACAGGAACCCTTTGATAGGTAATGATGAGCGAATTAGAGTTCACCGGCCATTACTTTTTTGACTACTAACTCAGGCCACCCCCCCACAGTGCCTAAAACAAAACCAATCGAAGTTTTCAATAGCGCCCTAGATCCTTCACTAGCAACCACGTTGATTAGGCCATATCAGTTAACTCCAAGAAAACGGGTTTAAAAATCTCCTGTCATTGCAGGTTTAATTAGGCATAAGCGCTACAGCTATTCTTGCTTCCACAGCTCTGTCCTATTGTTTCCAAAGTGCCTAAATAGGCGTATGGAGTCGAAAAACTACCCTAGTTACTGTTCGCAGTCTCAAATTTCCCCCTTTTTGGGGAAAAAAGGCTCAGGAA
This sequence comes from Convolutriloba macropyga, assembly GCF_964194025.1. Taxonomy (NCBI): domain Eukaryota; kingdom Metazoa; phylum Xenacoelomorpha; order Acoela; family Convolutidae; genus Convolutriloba; species Convolutriloba macropyga. The sequence goes on along the minus strand of NW_027450457.1, from coordinate 113,525 downwards.
CGATTTAGCAACAAAAATTTAGCACGGACCCCGCTGTCAGCCTACCTTGATTTTTAAATGAGTCAGGAAAAGGGTAGAAAAGGATCAAGAGGAGACATTAATTCAAATGTTGGGGCTAGATCTTTTCTTCTATTGAGATCAGAATTAGAGACCAATATTTCAAGTGGATAAGTGCAAGAAGTGGGGTGACTACCCAGTAGTGGCTATCAGTAGGCTACGTGATCAATTTTTTGATGAATTTTTGTGTCAGGTGTCACTGTTATAAGTGAGCACAGATTTCGCTCAGAGGCTTGTAGAAACTTTTTATACTTTCTTGCAGTGTCCATACAGGTAGGTTGTAGCTCTAGACAGTGAAAAACATGTTGTGAATCAACAACATGTTGAAAATGAGAGAAGTTTTTATCTTCAATATTAGCAGTAGGCTCCTCTCTCTTTCCACAACCACCGCTATGTAGGTACCACAAATAATGATTTTAGATACCTAATTCCTATACTAGGATGTCTTTCTAGGCCAAAACAATGATATTGGTGCAAAAAAAGTCATCCAAAATGTAAATTGGGAATCTCACACACGTATAAGCACTAGCAGCGTGGTCTGCTCACCAACCTACTACTAAAAAGTTAGCCCATCTTTATAGCTTGAAATTTGAAAAAGCCGAAAACACAAATTGTAGTGGTGCTAGAGAGCTTTCAGAAAAACTTTAGATCACTTTCAAGAGCCTTAGGAATGTGCAGAAATCAGCCTATGGAAAAATATTATCACTCACGTCTGTGCTAAAAAGGGGTGTAGCAGCTAGGTCTGATCACCCACGATATTAGGGTCCACTACTAGGCCGGTAGTGGGCATTTTTCCGTCCGGCAAGTTAAATGTTAAGGTCTTATCTAATAGTAGCGATGTTGAGCTACCCTCCCAGCCAGGTTTCCGCTGTCTAAGGCCCCTAGTCTAGGCTCTGCACATAGGACGTAGTTGATCACACTGAGGAGCGGCGTCTGGGACAGCCGCTGATACGGACCCCCGCTGCTCCAAATAGCACGAAGGTCCCGCGCTCATACTACTACTACTACTACTACTACTACTACTACTACTACTACTACTACTACTACTACTACTACTACTACTACTACTACTACTACTACTACTACTACTACTACTACTACTACTACTACTACTACTACTACTACTACTGTTTCAACACTTTAATTCCAAATATGAAATAAAGGCACGGTTGGCAACAAATACAAACAAAACAAGAAGAGTTATTTGTTTGGTTATTCTGTGAAGTGCTGTACGACGAAATTGTTGAAGGCATTTTTTGACCTGGTTGCTGCTTTCTCCTGCAATCTGGTGAACGATACTTTGTTTCGTACACAGTCTCCTTCGATTTGACTCATCCACGTTTTCCGTTGCCCCCCAGGAGCGCGTCTAGCATGGACGTATTGATCGGGCGGGTCCCAATCGAAGGCACTGCGGGCTAATCTTCCTGGTTCCATTCTTTGGATGTGTCCGTACCATTTTATCCGTTTGAGCATGATCATCGTGGATAGTTGGGGCATTCGTGATCTTGACATAATTTCTTCGTTCGTTGCTTTCTCCAGATATGACACACGTAGAATTCTCCGAAGACAACCACAGTGGAAACTCTGAAGTTTTCTCTCCATCAATTGCGAAAGAGTCCAAGTCTCTGAGCTGTACAGCACGGCTGATAAAACGAGTGCTTTGTACAAATTGCACTTGAGGTGCAAGCTGAGCTGCTTGCTCTTCCAGAGATTTTGGAAGTTAGCAAACCGTTGTCTACCTTCTGCAAGTTTGCAATTGACTTCCTGCAGGTCTCCATGCTTGAGGCTGACATATGATCCGAGATACTTGAACGCTTCTATGTTTTCAAACTCGTTTCCGAGAAAATCTTGTACTTTGCAGGAAAACACGCGTGTGGCAACTGCTTTAGGTTTGCCACAGTTTCTCGATTGGTGAACTTTTCGGCCATTGACTGTTACTACTACTACTACTACTACTACTACTACTACTACTACTACTACTACTACTACTACTACTACTACTACTACTACTACTACTACTACTACTACTACTACTACTACTACTACTACTACTACTACTACTACTACTACTACTACTACTACTACTACTACTACTACTACTACTACTACTACTACTACTACTACTACTACTACTACTACTACTACTACTACTACTACTACTACTACTACTAGTACTACTACTACTACTACTACTACTACTACTACTACTACTACTACTACTACAACTACTAATACTACTGCTGCTGCTGCTGCTGCTACTACTACTACTACTATTACTACTATCACTACTGCTACTACTACTACTACTACTACTACTACTACTACTACTACTGCTGCTGCTGCTGCTGCTACTACTACTACTACTACTACTACTACTACTACTACTACTACTACTACTACTACTACTACTACTACTACTACTAGTACTACTACTACTACTACTACTACTACTACTACTACTACTACTACTACTACTACTACTACTACTACTACTACTACTACTACTACTACTACTATTACTACTACTACTACTAATACTACTACTACTACTACTACTACTACTACTACTGTTTCAACACTTTAATTCCAAATATGAAATAAAGGCACGGTTGGCAACAAATACAAACAAAACAAGAAGAGTTATTTGTTTGGTTATTCTGTGAAGTGCTGTACGACGAAATTGTTGAAGGCATTCTTTGAACCGGTTGCTGCTTTCTCCTGCAATCTGGTGAACGATACTTTGTTTCGTACACAGTCTCCTTCGATTTGACTCATCCACGTTTTCCGTTGCCCCCCAGGAGCGCGTCTAGCATGGACGTATTGATCGGGCGGGTCCCAATCGAAGGCACTGCGGGCTAATCTTCCTGGTTCCATTCTCTGGATGTGTCCGTACCATTTTATCCGTTTGAGCATGATCATCGTGGATAGTTGGGGCATTCGTGATCTTGACATAATTTCTTCGTTCGTTGCTTTCTCCAGATATGACACACGTAGAGTTCTCCGAAGACAACAACAGTGGAAACTGTCAAGTTTTCTCTCCATTAATTTCGAAAAAGTCCAAGTCTCTGAGCTGTACAGCACGGCTGATAAAACGAGTGCTTTGTACAAATTGCACTTGAGGTGCACGCTGAGCTGCATGCTCTTCCAGAGATTTTGGAAGTTAGCAAACCGTTGTCGTTGTCTACCTTCTGCAAGTTTGCAATTGACTTCCTGCAGGTCTCCATGCTTGAGGCTGACATATGATCCGAGATACTTGAACGCTTGTATGTTTTCAAACTCGTTTCCGAGAACATCTTGTACTTTACAGGAAAACACGCGTGTGGCAACTGCTTTAGTTTTGCCACAGTATCTCGATTGGTGAACTTTTCGGCCATTGACTGTTTTGAACTTTCTTTCACACTTGTCACGGGTAAGGTTCGCCTCTAGTTGCTCGAACTTTGACTTGTCGACGACATTCTTTGACAGACCGGCTTTGCAGAATCTTGTTTGGTGCACTTTGCGTCCGGTAACTGTACTGAATTGCCGCTGTCAATTCTGACATCTTAAAGACTCTTGGTCAGCCACCACTGACCGACTCTCATTTTCTAGCGACTCTGAATCTGCTACCGCAGATTGTTGTTGTGAAGCTACCAACGCTGGCTTAGCCACCGCTAAGCTTTTCAATCTTAGCTTCCGGCCATCTTGTGTTTCGAACCAGCCCGCTTTCTTTTTCCTTCCCAGCAGCACCTCCGTGCTGATGGTTAGTCGTGACTGGCTAGATGTCTCTGCCAGGAGTCCTAGTCTGCCTTTATGTGTTCCAGTGAGTATCTCCACGTTCTGTTGGATACTAGGCACTGCAACAACATTTGGGCTGTCGCATTTTACGCCCATATTCTTTGTTTTGGCCACATTAATCTTCAGACCAGCGGCTTCCGCAAGGGCCTCGATTCGATGTAGGTTTTCTTGCACCTCACTGTCAGAGACCCCCACGAGAGCAACATCATCAGCAAAATCTAAGTCAGCCACCAATCTCCCAATGTCTAATCCTCCATGCACCGAGTTAGCCAAAATGTAGTTGATGACAAGGCCGAATAGGATTGGGGACCACACATCACCCTGCCTAACGCCCGTTCTGACATCAAATAAGCGTCCTTTCTCACCTTCGGCTTTGACTCGACATTTGAATCCATCATAGCAGTTTCTTATGATGTTTATCACTTTTTGCGGAAGACCATAGTGTTTCATTATCTGGTACATCTGCTCACGATCGACAGAATCGAATATGAAACAAAAGCTAATATCCAATTGAAACGCCATTGATTTCTCTATTGAGAATAACGGAAGCGAACACTACTCATACTACTACTACTACTACTACTACTACTACTACTACTACTACTACTACTACTACTACTACTACTACTACTACTACTACTACTACTACTACTACTACTACTACTACTACTACTACTACTACTACTATTACTACTACTACTACAACTACTACTACTACTGCTACTACTACTACTACTACTACTACTACTACTACTACTACTACTACTACTACTACTACTACTACTACTACTACTACTACTACTACTACTACTACTACTACTACTACCACTACTACTACTACTACTACTGCTACTACTACTACTAATACTACTGTTTCAACACTTTAATTCCAAATATGAAATAAAGGCACGGTTGGCAACAAATACAAACAAAACAAGAAGAGTTATTTGTTTGGTTATTCTGTGAAGTGCTGTACGACGAAATTGTTGAAGGCATTCTTTGACCCGGTTGCTGCTTTCTCCTGCAATCTGGTGAACGATACTTTGTTTCGTACACAGTCTCCTTCGATTTGACTCATCCACGTTTTCCGTTGCCCCCCAGGAGCGCGTCTAGCATGGACGTATTGATCGGGCGGGTCCCAATCAAAGGCACTGCGGGCTAATCTTCCTGGTTCCATTCTCTGGATGTGTCCGTACCATTTTATCCGTTTGAGCATGATCATCGTGGATAGTTGGGGCATTCGTGATCTTGACATAATTTCTTCGTTCGTTGCTTTCTCCAGATATGACACACGTAGAATTCTCCGAAGACAACCACAGTGAAAACTCTCAAGTTTTCTCTCCATTAATTTCGAAAGAGTCCAAGTCTCTGAGCTGTACAGCACGGCTGATAAAACGAGTGCTTTGTACAAATTGCACTTGAGGTGCACGCTGAGCTGCTTGCTCTTCCAGAGATTTTGGAAGTTAGCAAACCGTTGCCTACCTTCTGCAAGTTTGCAATTGACTTCCTGCAGGTCTCCATGCTTGAGGCTGACATATGATCCGAGATACTTGAACGCTTCTATGTTTTCAAACTCGTTTCCGAGAACATCTTGTACTTTGCAGGAAAACACGCGTGTGGCAACTGCTTTAGGTTTGCCACAGTATCTCGATTGGTGAACTTTTCGGCCATTGACTGTTTTGAACTTTCTTTCACACTTGTCACAGGTAAGGCTCGCCTCTAGTTGCTCGAACTTTGACTTGTCGACGACATTCTTTGACAAACCGGCTTTGCAGAATCTTGTTTGGTGCACTTTGCGTCCGGTAACTGTACTGAATTGCCGCTGACAATTCTGACATCTTAAAGACTCTTGGTCAGCCACCACTGACCGACTCTCATTTTCTAGCGATTCTGAATCTGCTACCGCAGATTGTTGTTGTGAAGCTACCAACGCTGGCTTAGCCACCGCTAAGCTTTTCAATCTTAGCTTCCGGCCATCTTGTGTTTCGAACCAGCCCGCTTTCTTTTTCGTTCCAAGCAGCACCTCCGTGCTGATGGTTAGTCGTGACTGGCTAGATGTCTCTGCCAGGAGTCTTAGTGCAAAATGATAACAACTTTTCCGAGTTTTCATTTTCTTCACCCATTCCAAACGGGCCTCTGCAGCTCATGGTGTCATTCAACTGGTATCCAGGCTCTGCATTGAGGTCACCGATGACACAAATACGCTCCCTATGTTTGAAGCTGGAAACTAGGTCTGAAAGTTGACTCCAAAACAAATCCTTCTCTTGTAGACTAGCTTCATTCGTAGGTGCGTAGCAGACAACAACAGCTAGATTGGCTCTCCTCCGAGCCGCGAACTTGACGTAGCAAATACGTTCACTTAGAGCCACTTGTTCTACGATGCTGTTTATCAATGACTTCTTTACAGCAACGCCCACTCCTCCTTGTCTCGACTTTACACCAGACAACCACGAGTCAGACAGGTAGAGCTTGTGGTCTCCGAGATCAATTTCTTGCTCCTGCAATCTCGTCTCCTGCACTACCACAATATCCAACTTGAATTGCGCCAGATCCATTTTCAAAGCCTCTAAAGATCCGGCTTGGGTCAGTGTTCTGACGTTTAAAGTTGCAATTCTGAATTGGTTCCTCGGGAGATTCTTAGCACCCCTTACCCGGGACTCGGGGCCATGGTTGAATGTACTCATTGCTTTGGTGTTTCAAGGCTGAGATACGACTAGTTGCGCCATAAACTAGAAGACCAGTGCCTCGTTAGCTCGACCATGTGAGCGGAGAGCCGCAGCACATGACCTACCACCAGGGGACACCACGTGGAGGTGAGGTTGGATTTTGTCCCCCGCTATTACTAATACTACTACTACTACTACTACTACTACTACTACTACTACTACTACTACTACTACTACTACTACTACTACTACTACTACTACTACTACTACTACTACTACTACTACTACTACTACTACTACTACTACTACTACTACTACTACTACTACTACTACTACTACTACTACTACTACCACTACTACTACTACTGTTTCAACACTTTAATTCCAAATATGAAATAAAGGCACGGTTGGCAACAAATACAAACAAAACAAGAAGAGTTATTTGTTTGGTTATTCTGTGAAGTGCTGTACGACGAAATTGTTGAAGGCATTCTTTGACCCGGTTGCTGCTTTCTCCTGCAATCTGGTGAACGATACTTTGTTTCGTACACAGTCTCCTTCGATTTGACTCATCCACGTTTTCCGTTGCCCCCCAGGAGCGCGTCTAGCATGGACGTATTGATCGGGCGGGTCCCAATCAAAGGCACTGCGGGCTAATCTTCCTGGTTCCATTCTCTGGATGTGTCCGTACCATTTTATCCGTTTGAGCATGATCATCGTGGATAGTTGGGGCATTCGTGATCTTGACATAATTTCTTCGTTCGTTGCTTTCTCCAGATATGACACACGTAGAATTCTCCGAAGACAACCACAGTGGAAACTCTCAAGTTTTCTCTCCATTAATTTCGAAAGAGTCCAAGTCTCTGAGCTGTACAGCACGGCTGATAAAACGAGTGCTTTATACAAATTGCACTTGAGGTGCACGCTGAGCTGCTTGCTCTTCCAGAGATTTTGGAAGTTAGCAAACCGTTGTCTACCTTCTGCAAGTTTGCAATTGACTTCCTGCAGGTCTCCATGCTTGAGGCTGACATATGATCCGAGATACTTGAACGCTTCTATGTTTTCAAACTCGTTTCCGAGAACATCTTGTACTTTACAGGAAAACACGCGTGTGGCAACTGCTTTAGTTTTGCCACAGTATCTCGATTGGTGAACTTTTCGGCCATTGACTGTTTTGAACTTTCTTTCACACTTGTCACAGGTAAGGCTCGCCTCTAGTTGCTCGAACTTTGACTTGTCGACGACATTCTTTGACAAACCGGCTTTGGAGAATCTTGTTTGGTGCACTTTGCGTCCGGTAACTGTACTGAATTGCCGCTGACAATTCTGACATCTTAAAGACTCTTGGTCAGCCACCACTGATCGACTCTCATTTTCTAGCGACTCTGAATCTGCTACCGCAGATTGTTGTTGTGAAGCTACCAACGCTGGCTTAGCCACCGCTAAGCTTTTCAATCTTAGCTTCCGGCCATCTTGTGTTTCGAACCAGCCCGCTTTCTTTTTCGTTCCCAGCAGCACCTCCGTGCTGATGGTTAGTCGTGACTGGCTAGATCTCTCTGTAAGGAGTCCTAGTTTGCCTTTATGTGTTCCAGTGAGTATCTCCACGTTCTGTTGGATACTAGGCACTGCAACAACATTTGAGCTGTCGCATTTTACGCCCATATTCTTTGTTTTGGCCACATTAATCTTCAGACCAGCGGCTTCCGCAAGGGCCTCGATTCGATGTAGGTTTTCTTGCACCTCACTGTCTGAGACCCCCACGAGAGCAACATCATCAGCAAAATCTAAGTCAGCCACCAATCTCCCAATGTCTAATCCTCCATGCACCGAGTTAGCCAAAATGTAGTTGATGACAAGGCCGAATAGGATTGGGGACCACACATCACCCTGCCTAACGCCCGTTCTGACATCAAATAAGCGTCCTTTCTCACCTTCGGCTTTGACTCGACATTTGAATCCATCATAGCTGTTTCTTATGATGTTTATCATTTTTTGCGGAAGACCATAGTGTTTCATTATCTGGTACATCTGCTCACGATCGACAGAATCGAATGCCGCTCGAAAGTCTATGAAACAAAAGCTTATATCCAATTGAAACGCCATTGATTTCTCTATTATTTGACGCAGGGCAAAGAGTTGATCGGCGCATCCTCTGCTTTCTCTGAAGCCGCACTGCTCTTCCCTTAAGACGCGATCCACTGAATCTTTGCATCGATTGAGAATAACGGAAGCGAACACTTTGCCTGGTACTGACAATAGAGAGATCCCTCGGTGGTTCGAACACTCTGACCTCTTTCCTTTACTCTTGTATAATGGGACAATTTCTGCTACCTTCCAGTCATCGGGCAGAACTTCCGTCGACCAACACTTATCTATAATGTCCCAGAGCCACTCGACAATACCCTTGTGTGCTTTCAACATCTCACAGGAAATGTTATCGGGTCCACTTGCCTTGCCATTCTTCAACCTGCGGACAGCTTCAAGCACTTCTTCAAATTGAATTGGGCTCAGGTCAATCGACAAGCTTTCAGCTGCTTCTTCGGGATCCAATCTCGTACTGCAACTGGATGTTGAGGGATTCAGGAGTTGACTAAAATGTTCCGTCCAGCGTTCAAGTCGTTCCTCTTTCGTCCGTAAGTTGACGCCAGTGCTTGAAACTAATTTGGTCAACTGGGGACTCCAGTTTCGGCAAATCTGCTGTGATGCCCCAAAAACCTCCTTCAAGTTGCCTCTGTCCGCAAAGCTCTGCACTTCTTGGCCTTTGCGTTCAAGCCATGCCCGTTTGTCTGCACGTAGAGCTTTTCTGACTTCCTTACAGCAGTTTGTGAACTCTAACAACGCCACCGCGCTGCTGTGTTTCTTCAACTGTAGATCAGCTCGTTTCCGGATAAGTTCCAGAGAATCTGGAGAAATCCAAGGTTTGTTCACTCGCTTGTCCGGAAGGAGGCATTTCACTGCTGCTTGGTTCAGGGCTTCTCGAAAATTGTCCCAAGACTGCTCTTTATTCTCGAAATCGCCGCTCTTATCAAGATGTAACTTGACCTCCTGCGTGAATAAGTCACGCGTTGTTTCATCTTGCAGCTTTGCAGAACTGATTCTGGGCGTGAAACATGGCTTTTTAGACAAAAGTTTCATAGATACTTCCGCAATGACCAGTTAGCACCCCTTACCCGGGACTCGGGGCCATGGTTGAATGTACTCATTGCTTTGGTGTTTGAAGGCTGAGATACGACTAGTTGCGCCACAAACTAGAAGACCAGTGCCTCGTTAGCTCGACCATGTGAGCGGAGAGCCGCAGCACATGACCTACCCACAGGGGACACCACGTGGAGGTGAGGTTGGATTTTGTCCCTACTACTACTACTACTACTACTACTACTACTACTACTACTACTACTACTACTACTACTACTACTACTACTACTACTACTACTACTACTACTACTACTACTACTACTACTACTACTACTACTACTACTACTGCTACTACTACTACTACTACTACTACTACTACTACTACTACTACTACTACTACTACTACTACTAATACTACTACTACTACTACTACTACTACTACTACTACTACTACTACTACTACTACTACTACTACTACTACTACTAGTACTACTACTACTACTACTACAACTACTACTACTACTACTACTAATACTACTACTACTACTACTACTACTACTACTACTACTACTACTACTACTACTACTACTGTTTCAACACTTTAATTCCAAATATGAAATAAAGGCACGGTTGGCAACAAATACAAATACAAATACAAATACAAACAAAACAAGAAGAGTTATTTGTTTGGTTATTCTGTGAAGTGCTGTACGACGAAATTGTTGAAGGCATTCTTTGACCCGGTTGCTGCTTTCTCCTGCAATCTGGTGAACGATACTTTGTTTCGTACACAGTCTCCTTCGATTTGACTCATCCACGTTTTCCGTTGCCCCCCAGGAGCGCGTCTGGCATGGGCGTATTGATCGGGCGGGTCCCAATCGAAGGCACTGCGGGCTAATCTTCCTGGTTCCATTCTCTGGATGTGACCGTACCATTTTATCCGTTTGAGCATGATCATCGTGGATAGTTGGGGCATTCGCGATCTTGACATAATTTCATCGTTCGTTGCTTTCTCCAGATATGACACACGTAGAATTCTCCGAAGACAACCACAGTGGAAACTCTCAAGTTTTCTCTCCATTAATTTCGAAAGAGTCCAAGTCTCTGAGCTGTACAGCACGGCTGATAAAACGAGTGCTTTGTACAAATTGCACTTGAGGCGCACGCTGAGCTGCTTGCTCTTCCAGAGATTTTGGAAGTTAGCAAACCGTTGTCTACCTTCTGCAAGTTTGCAATTGACTTCCTGGAGGTCTCCATGCTTGAGGCTGACATATGATCCGAGATACTTGAACGCTTCTATGTTTTCAAACTCGTTTCCGATAACATCTTGTACTTTGCAGGAAAACACGCGTGTGGCAGCTGCTTTAGGTTTGCCACAGTATCTCGATTGGTGAACTTTTCGGCCATTGACTGTTTTGAACTTCCTTTCACACTTGTCACAGGTGAGGCTCGCCTCTAGTTGCTCGAACTTTGACTTGTCGACGACATTCTTTGACGAACCGGCTTTGCAGAATCTTGTTTGGTGCACTTTGCGTCCGGTAACTGTACTGAATTGCCGCTGACAGTTCTGACATCTTAAAGACTCTTGATCAGCCACCGCTGACCCACTCTCATTTTCTAGCGACTCTAAATCCGCTACTGCAGATTGTTGTTGTGAAGCTACCAACGCTGGCTTAGCCTCCGCTAAGCTTTTCAATCTGAGCTTCCGGCCATCTTGTGTTTCGAACCAGCCCGCTTTCTTTTTCGTTCCCAGCAGCACCTCCGTGCCGATGGTTAGTCGTGACTGGCTAGATGTCTCTGCCAGGAGTCCTAGTTTGCCTTTATGTGTTCCAGTGAGTATCTCCACGTTCTGTTGGATACTAGGCACTGCAACAACATTTGGGTTGTCGCATTTTACGCCCATATTCTTTGTTTTGGCCACATTAATCTTCAGACCAGCGGCTTCCGCTAGGGCCTCGATTCGATGTAGGTTTTCTTGCACCTCACTGTCTGAGACCCCCACGAGAGCAACATCATCAGCAAAATCTAAGTCAGCCACCAATCTCCCAATGTCTAATCCTCCATGCACCGAGTTAGCTAAAATGTAGTTGATGACAAGGCCGAATAGGATTGGGGACCACACATCACCCTGCCTAACGCCTGTTCTGACATCAAATAAGCGTCCCTTCTCACCTTCGGCTTTGACTCGACATTTGAATCCATCATAGCTGTTTCTTATGATGTTTATCACTTTTTGCGGCAGACCATAGTGTTTCATTATCTGGTACATCTGCTCACGATCGACAGAATCGAATGCCGCTCGAAAGTCTATGAAACAAAAGCTAATATCCAATTGAAACGCCATTGATTTCTCTATTATTTGACGCAGGGCAAAGAGTTGATCGGCGCATCCTCTGCTTTTTCTGAAGCCACACTGCTCTTCCCTTAAGACGCGATCCACTGAATCTTTGCATCGATTGAGAGTAACGGAAGCGAACACTTTGCCTGGTACTGACAATAGAGAGATCCCTCGGTGGTTCGAACACTCTGACCTCTTTCCTTTACTCTTGTATAATGGGACAATTTCTGCTACCTTCCAGTCATCGGGCAGAACTTCCGTCGACCAACATTTATCTATGATGTCCCAGAGCCACTCGACAATACCCTTGTGTGCTTTCAACATCTCACAGGAAATGTTATCGGGTCCACTTGCCTTGCCATTCTTCAACCTGCGGACAGCTTCAAGCACTTCTTCAAATCGAATTGGGCTCAGGTCAATCGGCAAGCTTTCAGCTGCTTCTTCGGGATCCAATCTCGTACTGCAACTGAATGTTGAGGGATTCAGGAGTTGACTAAAATGTTCCGTCCAGCGTTCAAGTCGTTCCTCTTTCGTCCGTAAGTTGACGCCAGTGCTTGAAACTAATTTGGTCAACTGGGGCCTCCAGTTTCGGCAAATCTGCTGTGATGCCCCAAAAACCTCCTTTAAGTTGCCTCTGTCCGCGAAGCTCTGCACTTCTTGGCCTTTGCGTTCAAGCCATGCCCGTTTGTCTGCACGTAGAGCTTTTCTGACTTCCTTACAGCAGTTTGTGAACTCTAACAGCACCTCCGCGCTGCTGTGTTTCTTTAACTGTAGATCGGCTCGTTTCCGGATAAGTTCCAGAGAATCTGGAGAAATCCAAGGTTTGTTCACTCGCTTGTCCGGAAGGAGGCATTTCACTGCTGCTTGGTTCAGGGCTTTTCGAAAATTGTCCCAAGACTGCTCTGTATTCTCGAAATCGCCGCTCTTATCAAGATGTAACTTGACCTCCTGCGTGAATAAGTCACGCGTTGTTTCATCTTGCAGCTTTGCAGAACTGATTCTGGGCGTGAAGCATGACTTTTTAGACAAAAGTTTCATAGATACTTCCGCAATGACCAGTTCGTGATCGGTAATTGTGGTTTTCCCTCTTCTGGACCTCACATTCGTCAGACATCCTCTGTATCTCTCTGCAAACAGAATGTGATCCAGCATCTTTTTTCGACAACTCGGATCGGGAGGGTTGAAGGTGTACCGATGCACTTGTCGATGCTGGAACCATGTACCACCTACGAGCAATTTGTGTGAAGTGCAAAATGATAACAACTTTTCAGAGTTTTCATTTTCTTCACCCATTCCAAACGGGCCTCTGCAGCTCATGGTGTCATTCAACTGGTGTCCAGGCTCTGCATTGAGGTCACCGATGACACAAATACGCTCCCTATGTTTGAAACTGGAAACTAGGTCTGAAAGTTGACTCCAAAACAAATCCTTCTCTTGGAGACTAGCTTCATTCGTAGGTGCGTAGCAGACAACAACAGCTAGATTGGCTCTCCTCTGAGCCGCGAACTTGACGTAGCAAATACGTTCACTTAGAGCCACTTGTTCTACGATGCTGTTTATCAATGACTTCTTTACAGCAACGCCCACTCCTCCTTGTCTCGACTTTACACCAGACAACCACGAGTCAGACAGGTAGAGCTTGTGGTCTCCGAGATCAATTTCTTGCTCCTGCAATCTCGTCTCCTGCACTCCCAGAATATCCAACTTGTATCGCGCCAGATCCATTTTCAAAGCCTCTAGAGATCCGGCTTGGGTCAGTGTTCTGACGTTTAAAGTTGCAATTCTGAGTTGGTTCCTCGGGAGATTTTTAGCACCCCTTACCCGGGACTCGGGGCCATGGTTGATTGTACTCATTGCTTTGGTGTTTGAAGGCTGAGATACGACTAGTTGCGCCACAAACTAGAAGACCAGTGCCTCGTTAGCTCGACCATGTGAGCGTAGATCCGCAGCACATGACCTACCCCCAGGGGACACCACGTGGAGGTGAGGTTGGATTTTGTCCCCCACTACTACTACTACTACTACTACTACTACTACTACTACTACTACTACTACTACTACTACTACTGCTACTACTACTACTACTACTACTACTACTACTACTACTACTACTACTACTACTACTACTACTACTACTACTACTACTACTACTACTACCACTACTACTACTACTACTACTACTACTACTACTACTACTACTACTACTACTACTACTACTACTACTGCTACTACAGCTATTACTATTGCACTACTACAGAGTTTGCAGCATTGATTAATAACCAAAGTGAAATAATTGATAGCAAAGAAGGAATTTTTCGTAAACCGTTGCAAAATGATTGACAGATGCAACATTTAAAAATTACGTCGAATAGCAGTACCTTTTTAATCGAGACTTTAGCAAATCTAAGCGAGAAGTTTAAATTGAAATGTTTTATAAATTTGAAAGATTACGTCAATAATGGAGTTTTATACAAAAATAGTTTTATGGGAAAAATATCAAAAAATGTCGTTCTGTTGAAAAATAGGAGGAATGCAAAACAAGTGACAGAGAGAAAATTCACAAAAATAATTTCAAATTTTTGAATTTGAAAACAATTACAAAGGAAAAACAATTGCTGTGGAAATGGTTAATTTTCGGCACAAATTAAAAACCTTTCACTCTAGAGCATTTAAGTTGAATGAGAACTCTCAAACTATCGATAAATTACCCGAGAAAACTACCGGGTCCTGGATTTTCCAAAGCAATGGGCTCTCAAAGCTAGAATTACTGATTTGGATTGCATCTGCACATTTTTTAACAAATGTATTCACACTGCTGGTTTTCCACATAGATTTAAAAATGCATCAGTTACATTTTTCCGAGGGAAAGGAAAAACAACCATCTTAGCTGACTATCTCCTTTTTTTTATAAATACCGAACGGAAACTTTTTTCGAGAATACTCACCCTTATAGAATATGTGAAACAATTGGATAGAATATGTGAAACAATATGTGAAACACCCTTATAGAATATGTGAAACAACCAGTAGTGGTTCAGACCTATCATGTCCACATTGCTCGTCAACAGTTGATGAAACTACAAATTCTATTGGGTGCGACAAATATGGTTGCTGGGTACACCACACATGCACAAAGATTCCAACTCAAGCGTTGACATTTATGTTCACCGAAGGCGTCTTCTGGTTTTGCAATGAGTGCATGCACTAAAGCCGTGAAGAAGCTTGTTAAATTGAAGACAACCACAGAGATGGAAATTAAGGAAAACAAAATCAACAGTCTACAGGAAATCAAATCGACACTCTCAGTCCTGAAAGCTAAGTTAACTACTCATGTAATTCCTCCCCAACCAAACTTGCTTAATGTCAACAATGAAAGCTCCCCAAAGATAGATACCGGATTCGAAATCAAAACTTCGGGTATACCAAATTCAAAATATTCGGACATTGTGCAGCATGAGATTAAAGAGACTAAGCGAATATTGATTTTCTTGGAGAAAATGAAAACACAGTTTCGAATATCAGACGATTAGGTAAATTTACCAAATCAAGTTCCAAACCAAGATCGCTGCTAGTGACTTTCAACAATTCCTGGACGGTAAGAAAATTGATCGCAAAGGCTCATAAAATTTAGTACTTTATTCAAGACAATGGAACAAAGATCTTTTTTAGCAAGTCTCTGACCTAGGAAGAGCAAATCAAAGAGAAGGAATGTCTGATCAAACGGTATAAACTGATTAACGAAGAAAGATACCTGCGCAACAATTTTTGAATCTTCAATCAGAAACTTTTCTATGATGGGACTGAAATTGAGGTTTGTCAATGGTGACTAAATGTTAAACAGGAGTCCGAGGAATATCTCGAGTCATTTGTATTCAACATACGTAGTATAATCAATCGAGATAAACGAACTAAACTTGCTAACTACGTAAATTCGAGAAGTGTAGACTTCTTCATACTTACATAGACTTGGCTTCATTGCTCATTTCACGATAACGAACTCTTTCTTCCCAATTATGCAATATTTCGATCAGAAAGAAAAGCTGATAATAACACATCGAAACACGGAGGTGTTTTGATTGCTATCAAGAATACTTTTGTCTCCAGACAAATTCTTCTTTATACAAGCGTTGATGGAGGCGTCCTAGCATTTTCTCTCAGTTTTAATTCTCGGGATATTTTACTTGTGTGTTTTTATACCCCACCGAACTCATCATGTCCCAGTCCTTACGCTATATCACCTCAAGATCGTTATCTACTGTTATCTACTGTTTGAGGAAATCTTTACGCTGTCAAAGTCCTTCTATTCAACAATTGTGTATGGTGATTTCAATTTGCCGGAAATTGATTGGCACGATTACTCAGCTAAGAACTCAGATACACAGAAATTTGTTTACCTAATTAGCTTTTACAGCTTTCAGCAAATCATTGATTTCCCTACTGCAGCCTCAGGTATCCTCGATCTCGTCTTAGGAAACCCAAAAAGAGAAGTTATATCCTGCAAGAAAATTAATCGGGACATTAGTTTGTTATCGAATCATGATGCAATTACCCTTAAAGTTAGAGTCAGAAACCTAAGCTCCTCATATCTGAGGGAAACAAAATCAAAGATAGTTTACAGCTTCTGTAAGGCTAGATTTGATGAAATGAAAAAACTGATAACTGAATTACCTTTTCATGGATTTTGTTTGAGTAATATTAATGCTCTGCTTGAACAGTGGCACGATTGGATTAGACCCATAATATTTGAAAACGTTCCAAAAAGGACAATGCATCGATCTCAATTATCACTTTGAATTAAACCGCCTACGGCAAACGCCATTAAGCGCCTTGAAACAGCTGGAAGGAACAATGCAAACAATAAAAAGAAAAAAGCAATGCTAGAGGGCTTTGCTGAAACGATGATTGAAGAAGACGAAGCAAAGTTTGAATCAAATTTAGCAGCATCCCGATCCACTGAGAAACTTTTCAAATACTACAGAAACTTCATGTCGACCGCCATTCCAAGCTCTGTCTCCTTTAAGAACGAAATAGCCAATGATCCTTTTCGTCAATGCTCTCTTTTCTCACAATTTTTTGCTTCAATTTTCAAAATTTCTTCCAGCTTCGTGCCAAACAATTCGCCTCCGTTGCTACCTTTATTTACAAATTTTGACATTTCCCAACAAACGATTGAAAAAAAATGCAAAATTTTAGATGTTCACAAAGCAAAAGGTCCGGACTAAGTTCCTGCAATTGTATTCAAAACATGTTCGAGGGCAGTCAGTAAAGCCAAGATTTCTGCAAAATAAAACAAAATATTGTTTTTCCTGGCAGCTGCAAAAACTCAATAGTCGTTCCCACCTACAAAAAAGGTTGTAAGTCTGATGTAGAGAATTATAGTCAGGTTTATCTTCTTACAATTGCATCTAAAATTTTTGACCGTTGTTTGTTTACATGTCTTTACCGGCACTTAGAGCCAATTTTCCATCAAGCTCAATATGGATTACAAAAAGGTCGCTCTTGCGTCGTTCAACTCTTAGTTTACCTAGAATCTATCTATGAAACAATTGATTCAAAAGAAAGTAATGACATAATTTATACAGACAATGAGAAAGCGTTTGATAATGTCGATCACGGTATTCTCTAAACAAAACTATTCAATCGTGGTGTTCGCGGAAAAATTATCAAACTGTTGCAATCTTATTTAATCGGAAGGACGCAAAGACTTAGAATCAACAGTCATTTTTCTGAAAGCGTTAAGCTTACAAGTGGAGTTCCGCAAGGATCTCTTCTGGAAACTCTCTTCTTTGTAATCTACGTCAACAATTTACCAGAAACTTGCAGAGCTGTTGTTCTTCTCCTCTGTGCCGACGACGCTAAATTCATATCAGTTAACAAGTCCAGTCTAATCTGTCAAATGGATCTTACTAGAGTGATGAAATGGAGTGAACAACACAAACTTCCCTTAAACGTTGAAAAATGCTCTCATATCTCAATGTCTAATTCCATGCATCACTTCAGTTTCTCCGGAACCCTGATAAAAAAATACACATACAGAAGGATTTAGGAGTTTATGTAACAAGGGATCTCAAATGGGACATCCACATAAAAAAGTCCTTGAGCAAAGCGCTCGGAGTTCTGTTCATATTAAAAAGAAGCTCACCACGCCTAACTCCGTCAGTTAAGTTAAACTTGTTTAAATCTAGAGTATTGCCCATTTTGCTATACGGAAGTGTTTGTTGGTTTGCTAATGTAACAAACAGAAAAGTACTCGAAAGGGTTCAGAAAAAGAGTTTGAAATGGATCAACAACACGAGCAATAACAATTATAAAGAAGAACTTTATTTTAGCCGTTTCTTACCGCTTTCTTTATATCTACAATTACAAGATTTTCTTTTTCTTTCAAAATCTCTTACGGGTCATTTCAACTTTAACATTGATCAATTTGTCTGCATGAGGAACACCACACGCTCATTACGTAGTGACAACGATCTGAAAATCGACTATTCCAAACCACGTCTTGAAATTGAAATTTGCCAGCAAAGCTTCTTCTATAGAACTTTTGCTCTCGTGAACAGACTTCCACAGAGTTTACAATTTGGAAATGCAGCGGGTTTGAAAAGTCGACTGCTCAATTTTCTGTGGCATCATTTTGAAACGAGTTACAATGAACTAGTCAGCGATACGTGGAAAATTTAACAGCAACCATGGACAAAGAAAAGGGACACGGTCCCCGCGTCCGACGACATCGAAAGGCCAAATCCCTACTACTACTACTACTACTACTACTACTACTACTACTACTACTACTACTACTACTACTACTACTACTACTACTACTACTACTACTACTACTACTACTACTACTACTACTACTACTACTACTACTACTACTACTACTACTACTACTACTACTACTACTACTACTACTACTACTACTACTACTACTACTACTACTACTACTACTACTACTACTACTACTACTACTACTACTACTACTACTACTACTACTACTACTACTACTACTACTACTACTACTACTACTACTACTACTACTACTACTACTACTACTACTACTACTACTACTACTACTACTACTACTACTACTACTACTACTACTACTACTACTACTACTACTACTACTACTACTACTACTACTACTACTACTACTACTACTACTACTACTACTACTACTACTACTACTACTACTACTACTACTACTACTACTACTACTACTACTACTACTACTACTACTACTACTACTACTACTACTACTACTACTACTACTACTACTACTACTACTACTACTACTACTACTACTACTACTACTACTACTACTACTACTACTACTACTACTACTACTACTACTACTACTACTACTACTACTACTACTACTACTACTACTACTACTACTACTACTACTACTACTACTACTACTACTACTACTACTACTACTACTACTACTACTACTACTACTACTACTACTACTACTACTACTACTACTACTACTACTACTACTACTACTACTACTACTACTACTAAACAACAAAGAGTTTTAAACACAAAACAAATCAGTTTTCAAAACAAAAAAAAACAGTCAACAGATGCTGTACTAGATCGCATACAAGTAATGGAGATTTTTTTGTCCTCTAGGCTTTCATTTCTGTTTTCGATTGCTTTATCTCTGGAGAGGCAGATGAATATATTTCCATGATCACACATTGTTGAAATTGGTTGCACTTTCTTCGCAAAACTTGCAGTCAATCATGGCGTTCTTCAAAGTATAATTTTGGAAACTTCTGTTTTATTTATATGCTCATGGCATCTTGCAAAGATATTTTTTTATAGTATTGTCACAAGCGATAATGTGAAAACAATTTTTTTACTAAATAGGAAAAATACTTGCAAGCAAAAACAGCTGACATTGATTGCTGATGTGACGGCACTGATTTGTTTTACAAGCAAAAACGCAGCACTTCTGGAATTTTTCATACAAAAATAAAATTTTGGGATGCAATGCCTGGTATCTGGTTCCAAACTGTCTGTGGAAACTAATTTAAACACCTTCCTGAGGAGCATGACCATATCTATATGCCCTTTTTTCCGTAACTTCTTACATCACACCATAGACGAGGTCGAAAATACTCAATTTGATCGTTCACTCTCAGTTGTTTTTACAATCTTTGTCGGCACATTGAAAGCGTATAAATCGAACGTCAAATTACCCAAAAAGTTTGTTAAATGATCAAAAGAATTTCTTGACTGCAGAGATAGCTGACCAGATTAAAGAATGATAAATTTCAGAAAAAACTAGCACATTGGTAATAGAAAATTTCAATTCGCATGTAAATTGAACGGAACAGGAGAACGAAACAACTTATTCTATTGAATCAATCAAAAATCATGGCGAAAAAGTGTTTTTGTGGAAAAGAGTCCTAGAAGGGAATAACATGCATGTAACAGAGGTTAATTGGTTCAGTTCTAATTAATCTCAACATTGATGGATAAAATTTTTGGAAAAGCAGCAGAAAGTGTTCCATTTAATAGAAAGTTGGACAACCAATGTCATATTTTTTGTATTAAATTGAATAGCCAAACATGAATTATCCTTAAATTTTTGTTCCGACCCCACCACTTGTGAGGGGAGGAATTATATACTCAAATGGGTTTTCTTTGTTCAGACAATTTTGGCCGACCGATATATTCATCGTAGAGAAATGTGAGTGGTAACATTGAAAAGCTCGTGCAGCGTAGAATTCGCAATTAACAAGATTTTTTTAATTTTGTTTTTTTTTCGAGGAGTTATCGAGGATTGAATTTTTGTATGAACGCGGGATATTTGGCATGATTTTGTTCATATTTAGTGTACTTTTCCTTTTAGTGTAACATTTCACGCAACAAAATAAATCAATTTAGTGTTCCTAATAGACGAAAGGCTATGAAGAAGACTAGTTCTGGTCTCATAGAAAGTTTACTATAAAAAAACGAATTCTATTTGAAAGCTCTCTTCTTTTAGAAAGCTTTTCATTTTTTTAAATTTTTTAAGTCACCTAGAGACTAATCACTTTTCATATCGAGGTTCTATCAATCACAAACCTCATTTACAATCAAGTGAAGCCCAATGAATGGGAAATTTGTTTTCAAGGAATCACTCATGTCATGGCTTCGACTCTGAGTTTTCGTTAATTTAAATGAAATTTTGATGTTCTTTTTGAGGTTTTACAAAATTTTTGGAGTCCTATGTTATAAACTCGATAACTTAGAAAGCAAAAGATTTTGTAGTGAGCATTAGGCGAATCTATCCAGTGCTTTGAGTGGACAGCTAATGACTTTTAAGATTTTAAAAATAATTTTTGAAACTTTTTTAATATTAACCGATCATAAATTTAATTTTGTAAACTGTAAGTCAGTCTCAGTAATGACAGGTCTCTTTTTTTCTACTGAACCAAAGTTAAACTGCTTAGCTGTCTTATCTTGTAACTACTGGTTATATGACTTCAATCCCATAAGATTTCAAAAAAAAGTAAAATTTTTGTTTGTTTTCGTTTCACTGGTTCTCTTGTTATTTCATCCTATATTTACAATCTTATCACATTATCCTTACACTAATAATGAACATTAGTTGTTAGACGAAGATCAATGAATCATAGATAATTTTTTCAGAGCAAAGCTTAAGGTTTAGATGGCTTCGACACTTTCTTCTCGCACTTTTCTACTGATTTTTAGCCTGTGTTTGTTGTTGTTTTCATAGTTATAAGACTTACTCTGATGTCATATTGATGTCCTATGCCTGACAAGCATCCTTGTGCATTCATAGAGGAAAAACTGAGCGTCTTTATTGACTTCTGTTGAAAGCTACTGAATTTAATGCCTGTTTAGATTTTGAAAACTATATTTAAAAATTTTTTTTGGTCAATAACCAATCTTAAGCTTTTTTTCGTGAACTGTGGGTCAGTCTCAGTAATAACCGCATCCTTTTTTCTACTTCAACAAAAAATAATCTAGAAACCGGCTTTATGTTCTAACTGCTGGTTTTATGACATCGATGCATGAGTTTTCAAAATTGTGTTAAATTTTTGGATACTTTTTTCGTGTCTTTGGTTCCTTTTGAACTCTTATCACATTATTGTATTGATGATAGTTCTCATTGTCTTAGAGATGACGTTCAATGGATCGTAGATAACATTTTGGGAGAAAAACTTACGGTTTAAATGGCTTCCACATTTTTTTCTCGCACTTTCCTAATGAATTTTTGGCTTTAGCCTGTATTTGTTTTCTATTTCATAGTCAATGACTTATTGTACTGTCTCATTGATGACTTATGAATAATAAAAAACATCCCTGTCATCCCATTGACGCATGACTGAGCGTCTTTATTGGTTTCTGTTGAAAGCAATTAAATTTAATTGCGTTGATACTACAGGTTTTCTCAAAATTTTCGTGGTTTTAATGTATTTGTTCAAATTCGTTTTTAAATTCATATTGTGAAAAAACAAAAACATTGTTTTTAAATTAAAAATCAATTGAAAATAAAGAAGTTTCTACTGAAGATTTCATTTCTTAATAGCTTCGATACTTCTCGCCCAATTTTTACTGAATTTTCTGTTTTCGCTTATCTTTTTAATTCTTCAGGTAGCCGTAAAAACTGAACGTCTCAACAATTTGTAATTGAGTATTGAGTGAATGATGTTACCCGAAGCACTCAGTTTATAGCGAATAGCCCAAAAGTTTATGATAATGTACATTTCTAATGATTTTTCGAACTTTTCAGTTTTTGTTGTTCTTATCGTCAACTTGTAACTTATTCTCTCCATTGAGAGGTCCAATCCATTTCTTTGTATTTCAAAAAGTAACATGTCGACTGATCTTATGTTGTAGCTGTTTTTTTGTTTGTTGGATAATATGCGTTTTCATATACGTTTTGTGAGTGGTCTATATGTGTTTCTTTTTCTCTTCTTTAGCACTTAAAAGATGTCTACATATTTTACAGAGATCTTTTTCAATTTAGTTATCTTTTGATGTGTTTTCACATTGAGTGCTTTTGCAAAGAAAATCCGCGAGTCTGCCGCTTAAATTTCTATTTATTCGACGTTTTATTTAATACCAATTCTCACATTTCTCGAATTCAGTGGCCTTGCTAATCCAAGCCATAACATTATGATGATCGGGTCATCTTAGTTTCCAAATTTTTGTTTCTCCAAAGCTCATTTCATCCACATGACTTAGTTTTTTCGAAATTTTTTCAACGAAACATTGAACAAGATTAGTGCCAAGGAATTCCCTTTTGCCAAACCCTCTCTTTGACTGCACCGCCTTTCCTTACTTTTGCAAAAAAAATTAGAAGCTTAACTGTTGATTTTTCAATGCCGGGAGGGATGTCATTCGAAAAAAGCCTGCATTGGGAAACTCCGATAGCTTTTGAAGCAGAAATTTTGATTTAGAAGTCTCAACTTGAGGCTTCCGACACTTTTCGATGATGAATTCCGGCACTTTTTCAGGAAAAGGAGTTAAAATTTTGCTTAAATTGTGTTGTTGACTTCCCGGAATAGAAGAAATGGGGCTTGTTGGCATGTTTTCTTCTTATAATTATGTCATTTTTTCAAGTTGTGCTTGCGATGTCCACGTTGTTTCTAAATTTAAGTAATTTTTTCTGTAATTATCCCTTTTTTATACATTTTTGGAAAAGTTCCGTAAATATCTTTTTTCTTTCGTGATGATTATTCCGTCATTTGGTACTTTTATCTTGGAAAATTGAGGGAAGACCAGTATTTGATTGCTTTTTTTCGCTAGTTATTTGGTGTACTTCAAAAAGAGAATCAGGTACTTTCAACAAAGTTATCATTAAATTTTCAGTTTCTAGAGGAATGTGTTCCACCTCGAATGGTGTTTTTCATCGAATGGTGTTTCCTTGAAATTTTTTGCGTTCCAATTAGTGGCTGCTTGTACCTGACAGTGTTTTTCTACCCACACATTTTCTTGCATACTATTTAATAATATGTTCAATTCTGCTAGAAAATTAGTTTCTATTATTCTGTCTTTTTTCTATATTTTTGCCAGAGTCATAGAAGGTCTTCAACAAATAATGTAGTTCTCTTCTGTCTAGAGCTTTGACTGCGTCGTTGCTTTCTTTTTAACGTATATGATGACGTTGAAATTGTTTTCCAAGTTTTAGAGTTAATTCTTTTGAATTGTTTTTCATCAATATGCGAAATTTGTGCGACGAAAAAGGACTACAGAGGCCAGACAATTATTATTAGGGGGCACCTGAATTTTCGCCTAATAATTTTTCTTCTTGTTTCATAAGGTCAACTATGTTAATTTCAATATTTTTTGAGCTCGTCGTTTTAAACTCCGCGCTGAAGTAGTTACGTGACTCTGCTTTGAGTCACTGAGAACTTCCGGCGGTTATTGTCCTTAGATGAGAATAAAATTGCTGACAAAGTTGCTGTTGCCTTGTCTGCTAAAATCGGTACTGAAATACCAAAAATTATTGAGCTAACATTGCCTAATCATATCAAGGACAATTTCGAAAAAGTTTTCAACGAGACTTTGCCATCTTTTCGTGATGCTGTTCTAACGAATAAGAAAATTAAGGGGCACAAAACGGCTAATGAGCCAATGCAGTTTCTGATTAACGGTCTGCCCGAAAATGCAAATTCTTATAACAAACTTATAGAGTCTGACACGAAGCTTCTTGACGAGGTTATCACTTTTATGGGTCTAAAATCAGACGGAAATATTGTGCAAGCAAGACGCCTTGGAAAGTTCAAAAACCCTGCTAACAATGAAAGACGCCTTTATAGACCAATTCTGATTACAACAAACAGTCCACATTTCATGGAAAATTGTTTTGCACGCAGCCATTATCTAAAAGATTTTCGCATTCCAGTGTATATCAAAAAGTTTTTGACGCAATCCGATCGGGAATTGGAAAAGAAGATTCTGTCAAAGAGATTTCAGATGATCGGTGAAAGCAAAAGTAAAAAGGATTTTCGAATCAGAAATTTACAACTTTTCTACCAGGGAAACCTGGTGAACTTGAATGAATCGGTAAATTGACTAACAACGAATGCTAATTGTCTACTTGTAAATTGCCAATTTAGCAATTGTCTTGAAAAACGTTTAAAATTGCTGAAAGTAGTGCCGTTGGAAAAAATTAGCTTAATATTCCTTACAGAAACTTGGCTCGATAACCAGATCACAGATTCTGAAATATTTCCTGGTGGATCACACACACTGTTATTTCACGCTTAGACAGAAAAAAAGGTGTACATGGCGGGGTTTTAATAGCAGCATCGTCTGCTATGTCCCATCTAGTATTTGATTTATCAGAAGACAGTTACCCCTTTTCAGCTGCTTGTGCAGTTGTCAAAATAGAAAAAGCTGTGTTCTTTATTGTAGTGTACAGACCGCAACCGTCTTCGAAATTCTTCTTTAGCAATCATATTTTGATGGAATCGATTTCATTTTATATCAACAATTTTAATACATTCTGCCTTAAACGTGGTTTGAATTCAAATTTTGAGCTCTATGTTGTAGGTGATTTTAACATGCCCAAGGTAGCTTGGGCATATCTCTCCTCGTCTAGTTCTTCAGATAATGTTTTATTGGATTTTTTCACGAACTTAGGTCTAAATCAAATAAATAATGAGGCTACGCACATTCGTGGGAACTGCCTAGATCTCATTTTCACTTCTCTAGAGTCAATTCCATTCCATCTCCCAAAAGAGCCTTTCTCAGATCACTTTCCAATAATTTTCCAAGTCCCACTCATCAATAATTACAGAAGTATACGCATCTCTACTTACTCGAAATCAACTTTCAGTATTCAAGCGTTTAATCAAGAGCTTTCTTCTCTGTACGAACTTCTAACTTTCCAAATTAAAGCCTCTGATTTCTTTTCATTATGGTACTATGAGCTAAAAAAAGCGTTCTCGGTTTCGATAGCTAAAAAATGCCAAAGGCGTGTATCAGCTCCGTTTTTCTACTCTTCGCAAACCATGCATTTGTTAAATAAAAGCGAGACGATCAAGAGAAGGCTGGAAAAAGATTGGACACTATCGGACTCATTGAAAATGAGGGAAAGTCAGAAAGAGCTTTCAGAGTCAATTGAACTTGACACGAGTCTTCTTATTGAGAAATGTAATTTGACGAGCAGGAATGACTGTTTCAAGCTACTCAGGACTCTCAAAGAGACTAGCGCTTTTCCGCCTGTGATGAATTATGACGGTGTCAGTTTTTCAACTGACGATAAAAAGGCAAATATATTCAATGATTTTTTCAGCTCTCTCTATAGTTGTAAAATTCTTGAAAATGTTCCAACAGCTTTAGATTCGAGTATTAAATTCCAAGATGTTACGTTTTGGAGTTCTGGAAATTGAAAAAATATTGAGCAAATGTGATGACAGTTCTTCCATGGGCTCAGATCAAGTACCATCTTTCTTGCTTCGTGATGGCTGTCAAGTTTTAGCCCCAGCAGTTATGGCATTATTTCAAGTTATTCAAAAGTCCTCGCATTGGCCTAAGGAATGGAAAACCTCATATATCACACCACTACACAAAAATTGTTCAACAAGTGACGTTAAAAACTATCGTCCGATCAGCTTGCTTCCAAAGCATTCTATTGTTTTTGAAAAAATGTTCAATTTTTTGTATCCACTAGTTAGGCCGCTAGTCACAAACGCTCAGCACGGTTTTATGAAGAGACGCAGCACAACTACTCAACTTATTTCGATGTTCTTTACAACAATATTTTGATGTTCTTTACAACAACCTTGACAAAAATTTTCCTTGTGCTAGCGTCTATTTTGATATCAAAAAGGCATTTGATTCCGTTCCGCATCATAAATTACTAACAAAACTGGCAGCATTTGGGTGTGACGACGCTTTTCTTCATCTTTTTTTGGATTATCTCGAAGATCGACACCAAATTGTCCGTATAGGATCTTGTTTTTCTAGGCCCTCCGTTGTAACATCTGGTGTCCCACAAGGAAGTGTCCTTGGACCACTTCTGTTTATCTTGTACATGAACGATCTTGTTGACCATGTGCAGAACTCCCATGTTTACTTATATGCCGACAACCTAAAGCTGCTATGCGTTAATTGTTTCGAAGGTCTGCAATGTGACATCAATGGTATTTATGAATGGTCACGCAAAAATCAACTTGAATTTCATCCAGAAAAGTGTAAAGCGATGAACTTTAAATGCAGCCAGTCTCCCTTATTTCTAGGAGAAGCGGAAATTCTTTTCACTAGAGAGATTATGGATACGGGAATGCTAGTTACTGAAGATCTCTGTTGGACAACAGATGTTAAGACGAAACTTGCGAAATGTAATAAAATTTTTATTTTTTTTGAAAAGAAGCATACCGTTTCAAGTTTCTATTCTCCGCAAGAAAACGTTGTACCAAATGATGATTTTATCTGTGCTACTTTACTGCTCCCAAGCTTGGTGTGTTACAACTGGTATTTTGAAAGTGTTAGAAAAGTTTCAGCGAAAAGTATTGCGCTGGGTTATTAGGTCTGAGGATTACAAAGAGACACTTTCAAAACTAAATTTGTATCCAATTTGCTATCAAATTGCGCGAACTGACCCTATTCTACTATGGAAAACTTGGCATGGAACAATGGAGAGTGACTTAAAGCTACATGTCAATAGTACGACACTCAGCTCCCGAGGATCAGTCAAAACCTTTTTTGAACAACCGTTGAACAAAAATTCAAAACTGACAACTGTTTTCTTAGTCGAACTATCCACTCCGCCAATTACTTAATTTCTATCAACGTCAATGACTGTAGGTCATCTTTCAACGTTTTTCGTAAGAATTCAGATAATTTTCTCATAGCCAAAACACGTTCTTTTAATTACTATCGGCCATGTACATATTTTCCTAAATGTCGCTGTGTGGACTGCAGATCTTAATTTGCTACTGTGCTTTGTTAATTTGTACTGTCATGTCTTTCTTTTACTATGTATTCCTCTTGTTGGAATTTAAGTCTTTTGCTACTACTACTACTACTACTACTACTACTACTATTGAGAACAGCAAAGAGGATCAAGATATGAAGTCAATTTTAGAGTGATTTCTGCAGAGTCACGTAGCCATGCTTAAAACACGAAAAGCGCAAGTTCTGAAATGACGAAAAGCAACAGAAATCAAATACTGACTAAGAAGGAACTTCTAGCATCTTTAAATGTGGCACCGCAGACTTTTGGCATTTTAAAATGTCTAAGTGAGTGTTTTCAGTTTTAAAACCGTCAACTCGGAACAGCCATTTTCTGGAACACAAAATTCTAAAAAAAGTCCGGAAGTAAATCATAATCCATACATTTTCGTTTTGACAGCTTTCAAAATTGTTTTCAATTCAACATAACGCCGACTCCACAAGTTGTGTAGCCAACTTCGGGCTAGAACCATGCTGTCAATCAAAAACATTCAATCAAGTAAATAATCGTAAGATTTCCTCTCTGGAAATGGAAAATAAATTTAACGAAAAAGCTAGCTGAAACTGCTCACATTGTGAATAGGAAGCAGTTGCAAAAGCACTGCGAAAAATAATTAGATAGACACTTTCAAGAGTCGAATCGGCCGACCGGCGTCAAAAAATCTACAGATTTTTAAATTTTGTGTCGCAAAAGGTTCAGCTGTAAAACTTTGTCTTGTCTAATCATAAAAAATTAGGTACTTAATTGCAGAGAAAGAATAATTCTCAATCAAAAACAAAATTTGATTTCCGAAGCCCAAACGTTATTGAACATTGCGATTACCGTCAGGTTTACTTTAAACTGATTCACAGTCGAATAAAATTTTTTACAAATTATATATACTTGACAATGACCATCATTATTGAATTCTACGAAACGAGAGAAAGTAGCAGCGATTTTTTGATAAAACATTTTGGACATTTTCTTTAAATTTAGAACACTAAAAATTTAAAATCTTTTTTCTGGAGTTTATGAAATTCCAAAGTATTTTATTTTCATTTCCAGAAATGGCTTTCTTACTCTCATTCCTATCTCTTGTTATCATTCAATTGTTAGTGTTGACAACATTTCGAAATACCATGTACCCGAAGACTTCTTGAACTTTAAGAGTCAATATTTTTACTTTTGAACTAACTCATCAATAACAATTCCCAACTCCGCTACTACTGGTGCGTTTTTAGTTGTGGCTTTAACTATTTGATGTAGATCGATTCATTTTGCTAGTTTTGCAACCCGCAGCATGCCTTGAAAATATCCCATTCAATGTTTTGCACTGCATCACGACATACATCAACGTGCTGATCTTTCTTTGACTGTTTTGAAGTTCTAGACGTAAAATGATGGTTGGCTTGGCCAACATAGATGAAATTGTTTCCATAACTTGTGACTCTTTATACTTTATGTGATTTCAATTTTCTATCAAATACTTGATTTCAGTTAGGGCAACCAAGTTCTTAATTTTCTCGTTTTAAAAATGATTTGAAGGTCTCTCAAAATTTATTGTCTACTCGCAAATTTTTAGTCACATTTTTTCTGTATTGAACAAAATACATTAGTTTAATGTCATTTTTGTTGAGACTTTTAAATTTTTTGAGATGTCGTTTTTTCTCGAATGGTTTTGCGGTAACCTTGCCCTGCATTCGTTTTGTGCTAGGGACGATAAACCAGACATACCTAGGACAACAATGAAACTTCTGCTTGAATTAGCTGTCTCAAACGTCCATTTCAAATGCAAAGAAAGCTGGTACTGTCTGAAAGACAGGTTTGCAATGGGTGCCTCTTTGGAAGTGATTTTGGCTTACCATTGGATGACACCTAAACGTAAAACCAAAGCACAATTGAGCAGCTGTCGTAATTGCGAACACCGTGTAATCACAAGTTCCAAGGGTGTTGAGTGTGAAATTTGCAATAGATGGTTCGACCCAAAAATTCAAGAGTCAGTAACACCGAATAGGAGAGCATGGAAAACAGGTTCTGGTTGTCCTCATTTTGCCGTCAAAATGATATGACTGACATTAACCATTCGTGCGAAAGAAAAGTTATTCTAAGATTTGTTGACGATATTGTGAAAACAGTTAAAGGTGAAACCAAAGAGCTGTTAGATGCCGTCAATAACCTCAATTCAATTCTTCAAAATACATTAGAAACAACGGATGACAAAACAAAAACAGTTTGCATTTCTTGATATGTCAATTAAAGTACAACTGCAGGGCACAATTTTCTGCACACGGTATCAAAAACTATCACATACACGAACGATTCTGAATTATCGTAGCTGTGCGTCCCTTCAGCATTAGAAAAGCATTATTCAGAGAACAAATCTCCGTTGGTTCCGAGGCACTGGGAATTCGGAAGCGTTCCAAGAAGCATTGACAAGAAAAAGAAAAAACTTGAGAACGTAATCAATATCCAAGGCATTGGGTAGGGAACATTGTCAAGGATACAATTAACCAGCTGCAAATGAAAGAACAAAGAATATCATATAACGCTGGCGTAGCCTTATAACCACAGAAAAATACTGAGAAACAAAAACTTGTATTACAGTACAGAGGCAACATTTCTATAGAATTTGTTAAAAAGCTGAACAAAATTCATCGTGTACAGACAATTTTTAACACTCGCAAACTTAAGAGCTGTTTACCTAGCCTTAAGTCTGGCTTTGATAAAGACCTCAAATCCCAAGTGACTTATGAACTCACTTGTAATCCTTCTATGTAGGTCAGACATGCCGAAATTTTACCACAGGGGCTGCAGAACATGCCAAGGTGGACTCACCGATGGGAATACATGCAATTGAGTGCAACGGTGATAAAACAGCTTTCCAGTGGAAGGAAGATATTAGACCAGTGCTGCAACCAATATATGTTAATAACACTTGAGGCGCTTTATATAAGAACCTTGAAACCAGACATCAACACGCGCGACGAATACCGATTACAAGAATTTACACCGAAAGCTTTGGATACCGGTTTTTAGTCGCGATCTCCAGATTTTTATTAAGAGCTAGATCAAAAGATTACACACCACTGGTGGCATTGAAAATCCTATGTACAGTCCCTCGAATCACATTTTTCTTAAATTTTAACGGTGAACAGCTACGGAGAATTATGACAGTTTCGGTAGATTTTTGGTACCAATTACTGCTATTTTTTCTGTTAACGTTTATGTTCAAATCTAGGAACGCCATGTTTGCATTGCAGTTGGGTGTCTCAAGAGTGGATTTTAAGTTTTTGTGAAGAGAATTTGCCTACTCAATGTACTCTAGCGGACTCCCCTTAACACTGCCCACTTTGTCAACCACATGCCTCTTGAATAATTTAATTCCTGCGTGTCCTCTGTTGTACCGTTTTCTGCACAATAGGAACAGATCCATACAATGTTGTGCATGTTTTTATATTCCGTGTCATTAATACCTTGGCGTTTTGCATGAAACCAGCTCTTAGATTGTTCATTTCCCTCGTAAAGTAACGCCTCGGTTACAATCAATGCACATTCCCTTCATGTCAGGAGTTTTGTTCTCCCTTCCCTCATATAGTTTCTGCAAGGATTTTTCAAAAGATTTTATCCACAAATTTGACAAAATTACGGCCGACGAAGCACCCATGGCTAAACCGTCCAATTGTGTACCACTTTTTAATATATAGTTAGGTTAATTACCTAACAACGGAATCGCTAATTTCTGTTTAATTCAATCTCGAAAGAAGTTTGAAGCAAGTATTGTAAACGTTGGTCTTCATGAAAAACTTTTGCTTGACCGTTTTGAATTTTTAAGTGACGTGTGCCTGGGGGGTGCAAATAATATGCACCCACTAAACTGGGGGCCACAAACGGAAAAGATCCTAAAAGTCAAACAAAAATTGCGCCGAAACTCGATTTTTTACATTAATTTTCATCAGTGGTTATAGTGTTGTATAATAACCTCTATTGACGTCACTTGAAGCCCTTTTTGCGGTTTTTGTTACTCGTTTGACAGCAATTCATCCGACGTTAATTTGTTATGTTTTTTCAGAAGCCAATGAAATTTTAAATTACCACAATGATCAGGCAACGCATTGCTGCTCTTTTTAATCATTTAACAGGGTACCTTTACGATGAAATACGGGAATTAGAGCTAGCTGCTGTAGTTTTACTTGAAGATGGCTTAAACTTTCGATCAATTCATCACAACCTCAGTTTAAGATCTCTGACATATTACAGATTTTATAAGAAACGATATGTCCAATATTTTATCAACCTTTCTATCCTTGTATTGCTATTAATGGTGTTCATAGAAATGCCAACAAGTTGGACGTTATCAAGTGACCCGACGGTAGAAAATCACAACAAGTACAAATTTGAGATGAAACGGGAATCTGCGGAGCTGTTGGAGATGATGCTTCTTATTTTCTTGACCTTAGATATGGTGATCGAGTACTACATACAAAGGGCAGGCTCGCAAAGAAGGAAATATTGGCTGATGTTCCACCTATTGTTTGCAACACTATCATTCGCTGAACTAATTGCAAATGAGTTGACTCCTAACTACAATCTGATGTATCGAAAAATGCTCAGGCCTTTTTTCTTAGTTCGGCGTTCAACTTTAATAAAGAAGATGATAAAATGTTTAGTCAACTCTGTACAACAACTTGTCACAGTTTTGCGTGAGTAGAAATTTGTGTCTTTTGACCCCCCCCCCCCCCCCCAACTGCTTGGAATATTTAAGGGCTAATTTATTGAACTGTTAAAAAATAGAGCTTAATATTTATTTGCAACATGTTGGTCTTTTTGGCTGTTACAGGTTAATATTCTTTTAATTGCTCTCGAACTACGTTTGAAGCACTTATTGTAAACGTGCATGTCTTTTTGCTTAATCATTTTTGCGTTCTTGTTCTATAGCATTCTTTGACTTTTCCACCTTTCTCTTCTTAATTTATGATCGATCTCAATTGCTCTCATCTCAAATTTTGTCGCTAAAGTAAAAACGTAGCATAGGAAATAAAAAGGGCCTGATAGCCGAGTGGTGAATACCTCTGTCGGGGACTCTGGCGTTGGCTAGTTCGAATCCCATCAATGGCGGATGCTGTTGCTCTCATAAATTCATTTAGGCTATAGCCCTTGAATTAAATTGCCACGCCGGTTGTTCGAGAGCAATATGTCCGACGTTGTTTGGCTTAGGTTGGAAGCTAGCACGACCAATTTTTTGGCTCTTCAATCAGCTCTTAAATACCCAGATTTTTTCAGAAGTCATTTTTTTTGGAATATGTAGCAGAGGACGGATTTTTGGATGATAGAAGACGGATTTTTTGCGCAGCGACTGGCACCCTGTAAGGCAAAAGAAGCGACTTCAAAGAAGAGCGAAACTGATCTTAATCCAAATGACGCGACCGTAGTAAGTTTCCTCCAATAATAATATATTCATTCCAAATAATATATGCATTCTAGGAGACTATTATTATCTTAAACCAATAATAATAATAATCCCCCAGAAACACGTGCCATCTTTTTAGATTATGATTTAACATGTAATGACACGTGCACTGTAATTGGGGGAGCATAGCGTACTTGGGGTGGGGCACAAACGGAAAAGATCCCAATGTTGATAACCGCTGTCTCAAATGTGCTGTAGCTCGACATGACGTAAGCCATATTTTCATCTGCAGTAAGAACGCCACGGACCTGGCATTGATTGACCTGTGTGAAAGACCAGTAGAGGTAGCCAAATGGCTGGACTTAATACCATCAGTCCTACAAGACCACACTGCACAGACTACTCCGCCTTCCTTGCCCCTTTCCCCTTATATTGATGATGCCCCTGCTGGTCGCCCTAATCCGGGGACCGCATGTCATTCACCATGGCGGAGATGCAGAAAGATCGCCGCACCACAAGCAAATTGTGGATAGATAGTCACCCACTACTACTATTATATCTATGTGGGGTACCAGCTAAAAACGGCAATAAGCGCCTATATCCCTCCAAAATTACCTGCGAATTGCAGCTCTGTGCGACAGCTACAATAACAACAACGCTGCTAGACTTCACATCAAAGCTACAGGTCCCAGCGAGAATTCTTTTGTCAGAACTCTTCGAGGTTAAGATCTCCAACCCGCTTGCAATATCTTCTAAAAGCTTGCGATATTCATTCAAATTTATTAGAGTATTTTAGAAAATAAGAACATCGCATTTTTGATGTAGAGCACAGCAATCAACCCATTAGTGTTTGTCTTCACCGGCAGCTTATTACCCACAGAAACAAATGCTCTCGAACAGATTGCAGTTAACATCAGCCAAAAATATAGAGGAAAGTTACGGCCGCGTCATTTGGGCTAAGATCTGTTTCGCTCTATTATTATTAGGGGATGCAAATAATATACACCCACTAAACTGGGGGGAGCACAAAACGGAAAAGAACCCAACATTGGCACAGATCCTACTCAAGTAAGGGTTTAGCAGGGGACAGTATCCAGTTCTCAGTTGTCCTAATTGGATATGTGCAATTCGTGGCAGCGTTTTTCTGCTATCTTTGGTGGAGGTGTACCTAGTTGCTTGCTGTCTTTGTTCAACTGAGTATAGAGCGTGTGTCGGTGGATACTTTTGAGCGCATTTTTGTATTCTTTGCAATTTAATTGCCTTTTATTAGTAGTCGCACAGCGATAGCTGGGGCTATTATTGGCCTTCTCTTGGTTTTTTAACGACTCGAAGAGGAGTATTGGTTTTCTTAAGGTTTTTTTTTTTACCGGAAGTACTATTCGTTCAGACGCTGTTTTGACCTAAAAGCGAAAGTGAGAAAAATTGCCGTGTGAACTAATTTTTTCTGAGCAAGAGAAGTTTTTTGATCATGCGCTGCGTTTAGTGAATGACTTTTTGACTTTGAAAAGCAGTTTTTGACTGTCTGGCACTAAAAGCAAAATTGCATGTATAAGGGACATTTTAAGAGCACGTTTAGGAGCTACCGAAGAGCAAGTTAGGAGAAGTTTAGGAGCTATTGCAGAGCATGTTTAAGAGTTCTCTAGCTGCATAGTTACGGTAATTTAAAGAGGTCGACGACCAAAAAATGCTTTGTGAATAAAATTGATTGACCGAAAAGGCTAGATTCAAAATTGAATAATGGAAAAGGTAAGGCTGCAAAAAGGTCAATAACCAAAATACTCCAAAGAGGCAGAAATTTCAAACGTTTTTAATTTCAAATTTTAATAGCCGCGAAGCGATAGCTGAGGCTATTATTGGCCTTCTCTTGGTTTTTTACGACTCGAAGAGGAGTATTGGTTTTCTTAAGGTTTTTTTTTTTACCGGAAGTACTATTCGTTCAGACTATGTTTTGACCTAAAAGCGAAAGTGAGAAAAATTACCGTGTGAACTAATTTTTTCTGAGCGAGAGAAGTTTTTTGATCATGCGCTGCGTTTAGTGAATGACTTTTTGACTTTGACATATAGATAACCGTTTTTAGCCGTTTTTTCGTCTAAGTGGCCCATTTTTTTGCTTGTAATTTGGTTTTTTGTAGAAATGATTTTTATTCGATGCTATATTGAAATGTAAACCTTGGAAATTAATAGCACAGTGTTTTGCAGAGCCTGAAAACGCGTTTCAAGTTCAAAATTGGCATAATTTTCTTGATTTTTTAATTATTTTTTGGCTTTTTTTCCTATTATTTTCTTCATTTTTGGATCTTTTAGCCGTCTTTTTGTCAAAAATCAGTCAATATGACAACATCCCGTTGACAATTCATATACTCAATGCCTCTTTTTACCTCGATGTAATTTTGTTTTATAAAATTGTACATATGCTAATCCGATTTGGTAGTTTTTTTTCCTATTTTTCTCAGTTTTTTATCTGTATTTTGGTTTTATTTACTAGAAATATTCTTTTTGTGCAACATGAGGGGCTTTAATTTCATTTCAATAAAAATATCAATAATTTTTTAGCGTCGAATTTTTTTTATAAATGCAGTTCTAACAATTTTTTGACCTTTTTTTGCAAAATGTTTCAATGTTTCGTATGTTTGATTTCTGCTTTCTTTTTTTGATCTGTTCAGGAGGATAGATTCTTGTCTCGGATGAATCGTTGTCTTTCCTATGTCTCCAATGCTGAAAAATGAAATGGTGTTAGTTTTTCTTGTTTTTTAAATTTGATTTTTAAACTTTCAAAAATTTAAAATTTGATTTGAACTTTCAAAAATCAAGAATTAGTCTTTGTTAGGGTGTTCCTTACATTGTGTCCATATTGTTCACATTCTAGCTTGTATCATTCTAGCTCTGTCCTGGCACCTACATTTATACTGGTTTCATTGATTTTTTCAGTTATTAACAAATTGATTGATTTCGGCTTTTTCTTAGATTTTCGTCATTTCTTTGGGTTGCAATTGATTTCATTCAACATAAGGCAGTACTAAGAGTTTACTAGAAAGCCTTTTCCAGAATTTCCACTTATTACTTTTTATCGTATTTTTTTCCGACCTTGGTATTGTTCTTAAACATTTTTTGCCTTTAAATAAAACTCTGTTGCTTTTCTATGATTATTTTAATTTTTGAATTAGTTTGAAATCATGTTGTCTAGCATATATACAAGAAGAAAAAAGTATATGATGTTTTTGTCTTAATTGCAGTGATGAGAAATCTAACTGTAATAGTTTTCTGATTCTTAACTTTGAGCATTATTTTTTGAAAAATTTAATTTAGTTTCTAAGTTATTATTATCTGCCGTTTGCTTTAGCGATCTTTTTGAGATTAGAATCATGAATTATTTGAGGGCAGTTGATAGCCCTGTCAGCTTTTTTTAAAACTATCAGTGTTTTGACTATCCTAATTATTTTGCACTTATCCTTACCAAACGTTTTCAATAATAAATGTTTTTGGGGCATTTTGTTTCTCTTGGTGACAGTGGTTTAAATTTCACCAATTTTTAGATCAGACCGGGGGGGGGGGGGATAACTAGTTTATGGTTTATTAAAAAAGGTAATGATTTCAGCTGCAATTAAAGTTTTTGTCAAGTTTTTACGCTTCGAGTCGCTTCCGGAATCCTTCCGGCTATGTTTTTTATTTCGTTTGCGATTTTTGTTACGACCATATGACGTCACAACCACTTCAGCTTTATGTTCATTCGTTCACGCAGTTTAAACTGAAGTGTATGTGAAGTCATTTTTCGCTCTTAGTGGAGCGAGTTTTTTGTTCATTTGCATGATTAAATTTTTGGTCACACTTGACTTACCTCACTCACAAGAATGACTTCCTCTCTTCGAAATTGACTTTTATTTACTTTAATTCAAAGAGACAAGGTCAAATGGGTTTGTGTCACTCTAAATGAAGGTTATTAGAGAGCAGCTAATAGAGGCAGCAAAAACTTATACAGATTTTTAATCAAAATATAACATATCAGCCTTCAATGAAAAGACAATTTTTTTTGGTCTGTCTTTTTTACTGTTTTTTGAGACTGTTTTTTTTTGGCTATTTTCTGGCAATCTGCCAGCTATGTTTATTTGTGTGTTGAAACAACACACAAACAAGTCTATCATTGTCGTCAGCAGTGTTTGAGTTATTAGGAAGGTCCTCGCCTTTGAACGAATAAATATAGGGCTTGAGCTGAATGTCGTGGAATATTCATTCTAGGAGGCTGGTAACTAGGAGACAGGTGTCTCTAATGTGTTTATAACGCAAATGTATAACGCATCTTCTGCGCAATAAGGGCAGTAGTCACTGGCGAAATGTTACCGCCGGCACATTTGCTGGATGCGTTCAATCCATTTCTCAGGCATGGGCTATATCTGAAATACTGATCATTGAGATCGAATTGGTATTTTACAATTCCATTCTGAAACATTTTTAAATGGCGTATTATAATATTTTAAATATTACTCCTCTGATTCCTATGAAGAGCGTAACTTATGCAAAAATTTTGTTACTTTATTGAAATTGCGATGCAGGTTGAAGAAATTAACGCTATTCGATTACTTGGTTGCGCTGTAATGCAAGTTTAGATGTTGCAGCTGAAGGGGGAAACTTGCTTTTGTAATTTTTGTTCAATAATAGTAATTCAAAAATGTGGTAAAACTCACGCATCGCCAATATTTCCAAAAAAATGAGATGGTAATATTGATAACTGCTAATGCCTTTAGTATTAAACCGAGATAACATAATCTACCGCCAATTTGGGTTTATTATTTTGTTGGTTTTATGGATCATACACCGTGCATATATACGCGATCATACGCATTAAAACTTACGTGTCTGTCGGAAAAATTTGCCTGACCTGAATGTTTGTCTACCAATTATGTCTGTTTTTTTTTTTTAAAATGGTTTGTTGCATATGCTTGATTAGCCAAATTAATTGTTCCAATGATTTAATTCTGTTTCAGTGATGCTGGTCGTCACGCTCATAGCTTTCACAATCATGGCTCTTCTCCTCTTCGGCCACGCGAGCACATTGGATTCCAAGGACAAAAATGCCGTGAATGAGGGAAGCCAAGTGTTCCCTAATTTTGTCACAGGAATGGAGAACCTACTTGTTCTTGCGACCACTGCCAACAACCCAACTGTCATGATGCCTGCGTTTGCGCAGAACCGACTCTACGCTCTATTCTTCATGTTTTATCTACTGATCTCTTTAGTTTTTACCAATATTTTGATAGCAATCTTGTATCACCATTTCAACACGTTCTTCCGAAACAGCGTTGGGAGTTCAATTTTAAGGCGTCGTGTGGCTTTCAGAGCGTGTTTTTCGTGTCTTCAGGAGTTGGAAACCAAGGTTTCGAATTTTTCAATGGATCCGGATGATGTGATATCAGTTGAAATCCAGCCTGACGACGCTGAGCAGAAAGTGCATTCTTCGAAAATTGAGAATTGCATAAGAAGCTGTAAGATGAGGGTAAGCTGATCCTGAATATTGAAGGGTTCTCATTACTTGGGTATGTTTCACTTCGTGTTTATCAACATATTACTGAGTTGCGATATGAAGACCATAAAGTACTTAATAGTGAGAGCCCAAAAACTTAATAGTAAATTGTTTTTTTTTGTTTGGATCGGATTTGACACTATAGCATAATCTCAAGTTACAAATGCTCAACCGCTTCTCCACTCGTCCACCCCCGATACCTCATTCAACTCGTAACCCCGCGCGCTCGATTTTACTCCCCCCCATTTCCCCTCCTCCACCTCATTCCACCCGTTACTCGCACATTCTGCCCCTTGAGACCATCCCACTCCGCTAATCTCCTTCAATTGAGCTTAATCTAGTTTCTTTAAGCTGCAGCAAACTGCTGACGAAGCCAACCGCCTGACAGTTGTTTTTGAGCAATTCTCCGGCGTGATCTTGTCGATCACGTTTTATACTCCAATTGTCAGATAATAATAATAATAAATTCTTTCCGTCTTTTTAAAATTTACTAATTAATCATAATTTTTTGATGTTTATGACTGGGAGAGCACTTTGGGTTGATGGGTTGTTGTCAAGTGTCTTAGATAAATAATTCTGATACTATTCTAATAATCTGAAAGGAATGTTGACCTGAACAAATTAGAAATAGCCTTTGCTTCAATTATAAACAATGTTCTCTCATTTTGTCTTTAATATTAAGCTGGCAGTAATATAAAAGCTGATTTTTGTCTTAACTGTATAATGGGAATGTTCACGCCAATTATAATTAGGATACTCGGAGAAAGATGAACATACTGAAAGCAATGCGGAAAACTCCAGCTCACTGGTACGATTATGACGACTTCCTCAAACTACTCAAGGACCACTTAGAAGCTCCAAAGCCATTTAAACCGAAAAGCCCAATCAAGGAAACCCAAATTCCGTTCAAAATTGTCCAGAAGCTGCAAGTTTTTGTGATAACGGAACCTGGAATTGTGTTCGGTCAACTGTTGTCATTTGTCTACTTCGTCTTCGTGACAATTAGCTCTAGCGATTACTCCAGCGAGGGTCTTCATGGGGCCTCAAACGCTGAGAAAACAGAGATGTTGATTGGAAATACAGTTTTGATGTCCCTCTGTACTCTTCAGTCGGCTTTGCTTGTGTGGGGCTTTGGTTTGAAACGCTTCATGGAAAGTCCTAACAGGGTTCTAGATGCCATCTCAACCCTGGCAATTTGGGGTTTTTCAATCGGCGCCTTCCTTGAGATCATGCTTGGAAGCTGGGAAGTTAACACGCTTGATAAACTGAGGGTTTGTTATAGTTCAGTTGTTTACTTGAAGTATTACTTTTTCACATGATTTTTGAAAGTGCAGAGTGTAAAGCTATTTTTCTCTTTTTGAGATGTCGTTTGCACTACCCTTTGGTAATGAAGATCATCACTTTGCAGTGAACGTAATAATGCTGAATGGGACAATTAAGGTGTATAATTGGTCCAAAATGATAATCTGATGTGTTCTAGCACCCCTAATCCTTTATATTGTTTGTCTGGCTCTAAAAGCAAAATTGCATGTATAAGGGACATTTTAAGAGCACGTTTAGGAGCTACCGAAGAGCAAGTTAGGAGAAGTTTAGGAGCTATTGCAGAGCATGTTTAAGAGTTCTCTAGCTGCATAGTTACGGTAATTTAAAGAGGTCGACGACCAAAAAATGCTTTGTGAATAAAATTGAATGACCGAAAAGGCTAGATTCAAAATTGAATAATGGAAAAGGTAAGGCTGCAAAAAGGTCAATAACCAAAATACTCTAAAGAGGCAGAAATTTCAAACGTTTTTAATTTCAAATTTTAATAGCCGCGAGGCGATAGCTGAGGCTATTATTGGCCTTCTCTTGGTTTTTTACGACTCGAAGAGGAGTATTGGTTTTCTTAAGGTTTTTTTTTTTACCGGAAGTACTATTCGTTCAGACTATGTTTTGACCTAAAAGCGAAAGTGAGAAAAATTACCGTGTGAACTAATTTTTTCTGAGCGAGAGAAGTTTTTTGATCATGCGCTGCGTTTAGTGAATGACTTTTTGACTTTGACATATAGATAACCGTTTTTAGCCGTTTTTTCGTCTAAGTGGCCCATTTTTTTGCTTGTAATTTGGTTTTTTGTAGAAATGATTTTTATTCGATGCTATATTGAAATGTAAACCTTGGAAATTAATAGCACAGTGTTTTGCAGAGCCTGAAAACGCGTTTCAAGTTCAAAATTGGCATAATTTTCTTGATTTTTTAATTATTTTTTGGCTTTTTTTCCTATTATTTTCTTCATTTTTGGATCTTTTAGCCGTCTTTTTGTCAAAAATCAGTCAATATGACAACATCCCGTTGACAATTCATATACTCGATGCCTCTTTTTTTACCTCGATGTAATTTGTTTTTATAAAATTGTACATATGCTAATCCGATTTTGGTAGTTTTTTCCTATTTTTCTCAGTTTTTTGTCTGTATTTTGATTTTAATTACTAGAAATATTCTTTTTGTGCAACACGAGGGGCTTTAATTTTGTTTCAATAAAAACGTCAATATTTTTTTAGCGTTAAATTTTTGAAAATTAGGTAAATTTTTTTTATAAATGGAGTCCTAAAATTTTTTTGACCTTTTATTGCAAAATGTTTCAATGTTTCGTATGTTTGATTTCTGTTTTTTGATCTGTTCAGGAGGATAGATTTTTGTCTCGGATGTATTGTTGTATTTTCTATGTCTCCAATGCTGAAAAATGAAATGGTGTTAGTTTTTCTTGTTTTTTAAATTTGATTTTTTAACTTTCAAAAATTTAAAGTTTGATTTGAACTTTCAAAAATCAAGAATTAGTCTTTGTTAGGGTGTTCCTTACATTGTGTCCATATTGTTCACATTCTAGCTTGTATCATTCTAGCTCTGTCCTGGCACCTACATTTATACTGGTTTCATTGATTTTTTCAGTTATTAACAAATTGATTGATTTCGGCTTTTTCTTAGATTTTCGTCATTTCTTTGGGTTGCAATTGATTTCATTCAACATAAGGCAGTACTAAGAGTTTACTAGAAAGCCTTTTCCAGAATTTCCACTTATTACTTTTTATTGTATTTTTTTCCGACCTTGGTATTGTTCTTAAACATTTTTTGCCTTTAAATAAAACTCTGTTGCTTTTCTATGATTATTTTAATTTTTGAATTAGTTTGAAATCATGTTGTCTAGCATATATACAAGAAGAAAAAAGTATATGATGTTTTTGTCTTAATTGCAGTGATGAGAAATCTAACTGTAATAGTTTTCTGATTCTTAACTTTGAGCATTATTTTTTGAAAAATTTAATTTAGTTTCTAAGTTATTATTATCTGCCGTTTGCTTTAGTGATCTTTTTGAGATTAGAATCATGAATTGTTTGAGGGCAGTTGATAGCCCTGTCAGCTTTTTTTAAAACTATCAGTGTTTTGACTATCCTAATTATTTTGCACTTATCCTTACCAAACGTTTTCAATAATAAATGTTTTTGGGGCATTTTGTTTCTCTTGGTGACAGTGGTTTAAATTTCACCAATTTTTAGATCAGACCGGGGGGGGGGGGGGGCAATGAGTTTATGGTTTATTAAAAAAGGTAATGGTTTCAGCTGCAATTAGGGTTTTTGTCGAGTTTTTACGCTTCGAGTCGCTTCCGGAATTCTTCCGGCTATGTTTTTTTATTTCGTCGTCAAGATTTTTGTTACGAGCATATGACGTCACAACCACTTCAAATCTGTTTTTCGTTCATTCTTTCATTCAATTTCAACTGAATTGCGTGCGTGACGTCATTTTTTGCTCTTAGTGGAGCTAGTTTTTTTGTTCATTCGCGTGATTAAATTTTTGGTCACACGTGGCTTACCTCACTCTGAAAAATGATACTTCCTCACTCTGAAATTGAATATTCTGTGCTTTAATTCA
Source organism: Convolutriloba macropyga (assembly GCF_964194025.1). Classification (NCBI taxonomy): domain Eukaryota; kingdom Metazoa; phylum Xenacoelomorpha; order Acoela; family Convolutidae; genus Convolutriloba; species Convolutriloba macropyga. The sequence continues at coordinate 70,825 of NW_027450457.1, read as the reverse complement.
AAGGGACTTCCTCACTCTGAAATTGACTTTACTGTGCTTTAATTCAAAGAGAGAAGGGCAATTGAGTTCTTGTCACTCTAATTGAAGGTTATTTAAGAGCAGCTAATAGAAACAGCAATAAATTATCAAAATTTAACATCTCAGCCCTTAGTGTTTTTTTACCTTCTTTTTGACGTTCAGATCAGGAAGCTATTGCGGCTATTTTTTGGCAATTTGCCAGCTATGTTTTAATTAGCCGGCTGTGGCTACAAACCATGCAACCATTTTACCCTTAATTATGTCAAATTGCTTCTGGCTTTTAGCTTCTGTGCGTGATGTCGTACTTACTTTGTTAGCGTAAATTCTGATCGTCAGACAAAAGAACGATTTTTTCGCTCATTCTGGACGTACCAAAAAGGATATTTAAATTCTGGAACTCAAATGTACTCTTCAGAAAACAACTCTAAGCTGAAATCAGTTTAGATTGTATAATGTAGAACTAGGTGTACCTTTCGAAGAGGTCTTTTATCTCATGCATCTTTATTCATTTCAGAGAATTTTATAACACAAAGATAAGTAAAAAAATTGCCGAAGTTTTGGAATCTCGCATGTGCTCTTTTATTCCTTTCTAACTTTTCTTCTGCAATATATATTTTTTAATTTTTGAATTTTTTTGGCCTTTGCGCTTTTCGCTTTTAATTGGGTTTCCTTTGATGCTGATTTCTTCTTTTTCTGTACACTTCATTTTCTTTTTCTTTCTGAGATTCCTTTGTTTGTCTCTTCCTTGCGTTTTGTTCAACTTTTTTTGCTCTTTCTATTCCCTTTATTTCTGGTTTCTAAATATCTTTTTCTCATTCAGTCAGCAAAATAAGTGACGTGAAGCCAATACTGGCGAAATGGCACCCTAATCATTTAAGTTCTTCCAAGTTTGCTCGTTTTGTGAGCTGGGCTAACTAAATTTTTTTTTCATGTCTTATGGGAATGGATAAATATGACAGCTATCAGAGTCCCCTGTCCTATCCCACCCTTTTGCAATATAGTGTTCATTTGATTACAAGTCGATTAGTTACAAATATCTCAAAAATGAACAGTCGTTTTTCCGAAGGTTTTTCTGCCATCTTGCAGAATACTGCACTTTTGCCAAATCTTCGTCCGCAGAGGGTTAGATTCATTTTTGAAGGAAAAAGCACACTAAGCCCCTTAACAGCAAATTTGAACAATTTGGCGCCGAAAATCAACTTTAATTTTTTCAAATACTTGTTTTTTGTTCCGACCCCACTTTTAGGGGGGGGGGGGGACTATATACTCAACTGGGTTTATTTTTTGTTCAGACAATTTTGACCGATCGATATAATCATCGTAGAAAGTTGAAAGTGGTATCATTAGAAAGCACGTCCAGCGTAGAATATGGAAATAAAAAGATTTTTTTGATTTTAGATTTTTGAAGGGAGTTATCGAGGTTTAAAGTAAAGTTAATAGTAGTCGATATTCCGTGGTTTTTTTTCACATTTTCCGTATTTTTGACCAAATTTTCGTTAGTCTTGCTAAAATATGTTGAAATTGTTAACGGTAGTTTTATTGGTCTTATCTTGAAAGATAAAGGGGGTTGCTGAATTGTTCGATCTGAGCTTTTTGGCTAAAATTTCTGCTAAATTTTCGACTTTTTTCGTCGAAAATGGGACGAAATATGCTTTTTATGCCCAATTTCTCTGAATTTGCTGAAAGTACAGAATTTGCTTAAAACTGCAGCCATATTCATTGTAAGCTTAAAAAGGGAGCTAGTTGCACTTCCGCTGGCTTTATGATTCTTCTGAAATTGTAGTTTTGCCAGACTTTTGCTAATTTAATTTCGATATTTAAACGAAATGCATTACTTAATTTTGATATACTGAAAAATATTGATTAAATAATGATCTATTTCGCTACCATTTAAACAATTGAGTGTTTTTGTAGCCGAGTGGAAATATCAAGGCTGATATTGATCTCACCATGGATCCGTACGTTAAAAAAATTAGATTTTAATGGAACGCGGCCTTTTTTAAAAAAATATTTCCGCATTTATAGTTTTTTATGCATATCACTGATAAGAATTTCAGATCAGGACTCTTTTATTGAGAGATACTATTTTCATAAATTCAGGCCTAACGACCATAAATTATGGTCTCAGAGTAAAGCTCGTGGTTTTTATGGCTCTGATCAATTGCTTTCGTAAAATTTTGGTTTTCTTATGTTTTCCATTCATTATTTATACTTTTTGTAGTCCAACGACTCAGTCACCCCAATCAATGTTCCAAATGGCTTATTAGGAGGTATAAATGACAAAGACAATGCTTTCATTTGTTATCTAATGTCTTCTATAACTTTCAATTTGTTTCCACAAAATTTTTTACACTATTCTCTCTACTTCTCTAAGCTTCAGGCCTTGTCTCAGTAAAAAGAAGCGAAAACCCATTTCCTGTTAGCTAAAAAATTAACGTCTGTAGCGGTTTTTTTAAACTAATGAATCTCGATTTTGACACTACTAGTTTTCTCATTTTTTTCCATTTTTGAGCCTAATTGCAGATTTTATCTGTTCATTTCAATTTGTTGTCGAATTATCATATTATTGATAAGTGCTTTTGAAGATAAGATTATTTTGGAAAATGAAAAGGTTTGAGAGAAGGCGTATCTCAATATGTTGATTGTTTTTTTTGAATAGTTTGCGCTTTTGGGCTGAGACACTGATCTCTCGCAAAATTTAATTTTTTTTTATTTTTGCGTATGTTTCTTTTGGTTGCGGTACGACATATACCTAATAATAATAGATCTCAATTTTCCCCAGGACGTATAATAGCCTGTGTAAACCTTTCAGTATATAGCTAATTCTTTTAATGGTTTTCATTTTTTTTTTTCAAATTTTTTTTCATTTTTTTCCTTTTTGGTTTGATTTTCGTCAACATGTAAGTGATTCGCGCGAATTAGAAGTCTCAAAAACCTTTGTTGTTTCAAAAATTACTTTCTGAGTTGGTCATATCTTTTGATTGATTGCTTGGACCCTTTAGTAACACAAGATTTTCGAGATTTCTTTGATAATAAATTTTCGGGTTTCTTTTTGTTATTTGCGCGAATTGTTAGATGAGAACCAAGTGATGACACACAGCTCTTGCAGATAACATTTTATAAATACTATGGTGTCTTAGGTGTTTGTGAAGTGTCGGCTTCTGCCTGTATCCGTTGTTTTGCGGTCTCGTGACTTAGTATCAATAATGACAGGTCCAATTGGCTTTCTGAAGTGTTGCATCTTAATCGGTCTCTTTTTAATGAAATCGTATGTCTGTTATGAGTGTGTGAAAAATTTTATTTTCAAAAACATAATTGGATTTTTATGTTTCGACATTTTTTAAACTGTTTTTGGTCGATTTGTAGCTTAGTCTCTGTAAAGACATGTCACAACCCGTTTCTAGTGAGCTCTAATTTAATTAATAACCGTTTTAGTTTAAACCAAATGTTACTCGGCTTTGTTACTACTGTTACTGCGAAATTTCGTAACATGTTTGAGATTTTTTTATTTGTACATTTTAAAAGGACTTTTGTTCCCTTTTTAAATTGTAACTTTAATGGTAGGTCCCATCAATATTGAAACATAGCGCAAATAAACCTTTTTGCTCTTAGTTGCAATCTTATGGTTTTAACGGATTCACTGCCATTTTCGCGGAAAGTTTAATTTTGCCGGTATTTGTCCTTCTTTTTGTATGACGTACACTGGATAATGACAGGTCTCAATTGCTTCGTATGGAGATATAAATGACGTTTTTATTGATTTGAGTTAAAATCTAATGATAATAACAGGCAATTTTGAAATCAATTGTTTTCAAAAATAGAAACCTATTTCTGATGTTCGCACCACCTATTAAAAATAAGTTTTATCGGCTCTCTAGCGTGGCCTTATTGTATTCCGTTGGTGGTTTATTGAACAATATGTTTTTGAAAATGTTCTATCTGTTGATCATTTGGTAGCCAATTAAGGCAAGAATGTGGATGAGCGGTGTCGGAACATTATGTGCGTACGCACATTACCGAGCCTCCTTGTTAAATTTCTAAGTTTAAATACACAACTTAAAAGCCAGAATAACAAAACGCTTTTTATCGCGCCATGAACCAGTGGAATGAAGCAAATTGAGGTTTGCAACAGTCTGCCCACACTTCCTGCTCTTTAGCAATTGCTTCCCAAACTGTTCATTGGCCAGTTTTTACAAAAAAAATTGTTAAAATCCAACGGTCGGGTAGCCCATTTTTTGCTTTTGATTTTTTTTTTCAAAAATACGTTAAGAGAAAACTTGGGACTTAACGTTTTACCGAAAAATTAACAGTTTATGTCCTCCCTAAACTTTTTAAAAGGGAAACTTTTGACTTTTCATTACTGTGAAGTTTTTCGTTACTTTTTTTCGGTTTAAATAACTAGAAATTGTTTTACTGACTGTACATTGAGTTCCAAATGTGTTCCAAAAGATGTGTTCTGTTCCAAAAGATGTGTTCACCGTTTCACTGGTAAAAAATATATTTTAATATCAACAGTCCCTGCTAGTGGGTGCTAGATAGCTTGGCAAATATCAGGAAGTTTGAGTTCAAGTCTTTTTAATCATACAATGTGAGAATTTAAACAGACAATTTTTTTACTGCTGCTGCTCATGAAGTGGCAAATTGTGAAGTTTCTTAAAGTTCTACTTACAAGGTTTTCAGCGGTCCGTTATGGGGATAATTAGCCATTTTTATTTTTCCTGGACCTCTGGTGTTCCTGGACCTCCTAGTTTCCAAATTTCTTTCGAATTTTTGAAATTCCAAAATTTCGAATAATTCTCTAACTGAAATATACAAATTGACTGATGTAAACTAGCTAGATGTAAACCAGCTAGATCTCTAAGGACTTGGTTCAAGGGAGTCGTGATAAGCAAATACCCAAAATTTTCTTTAAATAAAAACTTAACTACTGATAGTAACATGTACAATTTCACTGATTTGAAACGTAAAATCTTTGTTTGCTCTTTTGCCGTGTCATGGTTGAAACTGGCGATATTCCATTCAGCAGTGTATTACATTTCAGACGGTGACAGTCATTTTCAAGTTTGGTATCAATATGTTCCACCTGAAGCAAGTGCGCGTGGTGATTGAGACGCTCTACGATCTCTCTACCAACCTGATCCCCTTTGCAGCTATCATGGCGTCTGCCTACTACATCTTCGCCATCCTGGGCATGATACTCTTCCAAGACGACATCGGAGGCCTCAACAGGGCCAACGCATCCATTGTGGCCGAAGTTGTCAATTTGACATATGTGGAGGTGGGTAGATATATAACTGCTGTAACCTCTCAACAGGAACTCAACACAATATGACTAACTCTAACTGAAATTTTGTAATTACGCAGTGGTGTATTATTGAAATACTAGCGAAAATAGTCTCTTAACAGATAGTCTCTTAATAGTCTGATGCGGCAGATGAAAGAAAATATTGACTCCACGACAATAACTGCGCAAAAATGGGAATCGCATTTGTTCCCCTTGCAATTGAAGTCCTTGGCGGAATATCGGCAACCTTTAAGAAAACACTCAAGCGGTTGGCTGTGTTAAGTGACCACTGTTCTTTCCAAGCGCAGGGGTTGTATGTAGCTTTCTGTAAACTGATGCAATCCTCGTCAATCACCGCTATTCGGGGATCAGCGGCTATGTTGTTGGCACGGGCTCCCTAGTTGACTATTTTGCTTTTTGGGTGCGCGCGCGGTCGGAGGGGGCATTGCTTGGTCCATTTTTGTCGCAATCATTGTCGACAGCTTTGATCAAGGGACCTGCTTCAGTGATTTTGGCTCGCTCGTTTTGACCAGATTTAATTACGAGTTCAGAATAAGAAGATTCCAGATTGGTCTTTTTATGATGAGCCGCCAAAACGATTGCAGCGAACGGGAGCCTTATTAATGTAAATTTCTCCCAATTTATTCTTAACTGACCAAAGTGGGGAGAACAAAAACAAACATTTTACATGTGGAAAAATAAAAAATGCTGATGAAATGAGATTCATAAACTGTTGATCTGTTGTATTGATAACCACCGTTATGTTAACCAAGTTAATTGTCAATTAAATTTCATTCAATCTCTTAACGTGGGCTTTGCAAATCATCGTTGCATGCAAAAGACAAAGCTTTCACATAGGCCAAGGGAAAGAGTTGGTTAATGGCGAAACGAAACAGATCCAAAAGATTCGAATTTGCGCCATTTACATGTCTGGAAGAAATGTAGTGCTCGGATTGTTTTATTTTGCTTCCTATTTTAGCAACATAACGTGCGTTTTAGCCTCCTGCTGGAAGTTATGAGCAGCTGCAGTACTGGGCGACCAACTTCAATGACTTTTACTCCTCCTGTGTACTACTATGGGACGTCATGATCGTCAATAACTGGAATGTCTTCTTAGACGTCTACAGTCGCTACAGCGGCACCAACTATGCAAAAGTTTGTTCCTCTTTTTGTTTGGCCAACTTTGTGTTTCGAATAATAGGATAGTTCTGCTCTTATCAACTGCCTAGATGTAAACAGGTCAACATAATGGGAATGCGGGAAGTTTTACATATAGAAACTCAGCTGTGAATACCAGAGAACTGCCCCCAAGATCATTATAAAGGCACATTAGTTGGTTCTCATTAAAGTAAAAAGGGTGAGCAGAAATGGAAATTGATGCAGCATTTGTTTAGGTCTACTTCGTCGTCTGGTGGCTAATTAGTCAGGTCATTCTCTTCAACACTCTAACTGCTCTCACTCTTGACTGTATGCTTTTCCGATTCAAGCTAAGCAACACTGAACATAAATCACATGACAATGCTGACAGTCAAGCGCACGATCCGCGTCGACAATCGTTTATTCCAGTCGAAGTTCTTAGAGAAATGAGTGCGGTACAGCAACGGGCTTTTGCTGACTTCACTCGAACTCACAAATACGAAACTTTGTATGACCTTTACCGCGCATCTGGAGAGCTAGCAGAGCCAACATTAGACAAGGTGATCAAAGAGGTCAGATCTCATAAAGGGAAAAGTTTCAGACATTTAGAGGATCCAGTGTCTACCCCGGTTCCGGTAAGCGTAGGTTGCAATGGGACCTCATCACCGGACTTTCTGGGCCTCCCCAGTCAGATCACTATTAACACAACCTCGCCTGTGCTTTAGATGGATGTCTCTGATGACAATGTAAGAAGTCATCAAGATATGCCTCTGTTTCTTTTAAAAAGTTTGCTATCTATTGATTCGAACGCCAGCTACACTCATAGATATTTTCTCAGATTTTATTTGTTGAGGCGGTAAAATGATCATCGTTAATTAATTGCCATCGAACCAAGTTGGAAGCAATTATTGAAGACTTGTGTCAGTGGAGCTGAGTGTTTAAATCTCTCATAGTCAACCTCGAGGTCCGGTGTTTGATTTTTTTGCATCTATAAAACGTTTCTAAGGTACGACCCATCTAAATTAAATTACCCCCGTCTGGCGTTCGGGAGCAATTGACCCGAAGTTTTGAAATACTGATTAATAGCCACACTCATTTTTCAGCCACCCTTATTTGGGGTAAATCCTAGGTTGAAAATTTGGTGGGGTTTCTAATCTTAACCAAGTAATTAAGTCCATCTTACTGCTGAATGTGAATATTACTCTAAGTTTAAGTTGTTAGAAAATCGGCTACTTACAGTTGGTGCACTGTTTTCCCTCTTAGCGAAGTAGAAGAGTATTTGCTCTTAAAGCAGAGGGAGAGAGAGAGAGAGAGAGAAATATTAGCTGAAGAAGAGCAGCTTGAATCGCGCTGGTTGAGCTGAGGTAGATTTCCTTCAACAGCAAGCTCTAGGCTCGTACGTGCTTGAACTTGAGTCAACACGACTTTTAATCACGAGGCTTATGACAAGCTCCGAATTAATTCCTAGGTTTTCGTGGAGCCGACTATTATTCGTCTTTGGTCATAAATTCGTTTCGGACTGGCTGCTGTGAAGAGCGACCTGGATATCTTCAGTATCCTTCACTTTGTACGCGTATTAATTATTAATATCGGCAGTGAATCAACAGCCTTGGCCTAGTCAATATTGTATTAAATAATACACGGCAGTATTGGCTATGAATAATGTATGCTTTCGCTCAACACATTTCAAGCAAGGTAGCTCTTTTAATATTCCCGTCAGTTTAGACAAAGTGTAAAGTGTTCGCAAAGTCAAGTAAATAATTATATTATCTCTGTAGTATCGGTAATTGCGGCGACAATTGTCCAATTAGCAATACTTTAGCTCACCTCGGTTTAAAGAAGAGAAAAAAATGTGCTCTATCGTATAAATTTTACATTTAAAGTTATAAGGGAAACATTGATTACTTTTAAAAAAGAGTTGATTGATGATCAAATTAATAAGTAATCAGTCGAAAAGGTTACAACGTTGGTTTAAAGATTAGTACACCGGTTATGAAACTAATATGCGATAAATGTATTGAGTTACAAAACTGGCCTTCAAGCGACAGATTTTTAAAGTTGTTTACGCAGAGTAGCAGTTATAAAATGATTAAATATGATTTCAAGAGAAGTAGAAAATAAGCATAAGATCAAAGCTTATGTATAACAAATGGAGGGATACTAATCAGGCTCTTTGGGATGGGTTTTGAAACAAACTAACGACGTTTAGTTTGTAATTAGAGTAAGGCGGTAGAATTAGTTTTCTGAAGTTCTTTGTTCTCCTGTCTCAATCTTCTAAGTTCCGACGCCATCTGTTTATTTGCTTCAGTAAGGGTCTCAGCTCTCTTTATCAGCTTTTGTTGACTATCTTGAATTTTGATCGTTTGACTCGCCAAGATGCTTTATTTTCGGAACTGTTCCTGTTCTTCATTTGCATTAATTGCGAGGCGATTTCGAGCTAAGTGACAGAGGACTCCGAGTTCCACAGTAGTCGCCTGAAATCATGGTTCTCCATCAGAAGTTGGTCAGCGGAGATTGTTTCTATCGGCGCGTCTTGTGAAGGGAAAGCCGTGATCGTCTCGAAAGGAACGCTAATGCGATTATGGATTTCCTTGTTTTCAATTTTGCATTTCTTTGACTCAAATCTCAGTTTCTGAGCCTTAAGTTCAATGATTGGACCAAAGAGAAGTCTGGTATCACGGGAATTACAGACGAGGGTACTGAGATTTTTCTTCCTGTAACCTTGTTTTGAATGATATAATGTTCAGAAAGGCACAACTTGTTGGATTCTGTCCTGAGGGAGTAATCAAGCGACTTGACATATTGCGGGTCTTTTGTTAGAGGGGAGTTGTTCTCGGCAAAATTGTTCAAGGCCTTGTGATTTTCTGGAAAATCACGACCTTTGGGAAGTCCGTCATCAATAAGGCTTTTAAGGTTTTCGGAAGGTGGCTGAGATTGCTGTTCGTTGGGTTGTTTTTCGTGTTGTTGCGGGCGATGTCGTTGATGTTGTTTGTTGATATTACCACGCAGACGTGTGTGGATCGCTCTTGGTTTTTTCGTGACTGGTGGAAGGTCACTCATCCAGTTTGAAATTGGGATGTACTGTTCTGTTGGCAGTGTGGGGAATGTGTTGCTGTAGGCTCGTTTAGACATCTTGTCAAACATAAACAGGAATACACTTACAAATATTGGTTTTGAACGAGATATAACTGTGCTAAAAAAGAAAACAATCGAACTTTTTTAAGTACCAACAAAATCGTACTCTTAGAGTGTAGGTCTACAATCGCATTATGTGCAGAATCAATTTTAAGAAGCTCCCACCGGGGTGGAAAGAAAGAAAAGAAAAATCAAAGTGAAAAACCTAAGAAATTGAATAGGAACATTGAAAACAATCTCCGTTTTTAAAATCGGATTGTCTTATTAATCAAAAACTTAATTTTTAAGAGGTTTTGTTCAGGTTGTTTCAGATTTAACTGACTAAAATCGGGTATCAAATCGCGTGGCTCTCCTCCGTGCGACGACCCGCGCAGCTGGGTTTTTGTGTTGTAGTATATACCTGCTTGGGTTTAAGGATGATCAGAGGAGAAGTAGGAGTTCGACGCGGAGACCAACAGAAAGGGTGATGATAAAGGAAAGAAGGATAAAAATCGGAATACAAAGTTGAGGCATCGATTAGAAATTATCTGTCCTAATGTCGTGGGGGTTAATATTCTACAAGCAAATGGAGCAATTGTTCTGTTCTTTGGCAAAGAAACACACACAAATTGTCCTAGTTTTTGATGACATTTTATGTGAGAGTGAGTGGAGGAGGTGTTACACTTCTTTACATGAATACAGGAAAAACATCGATAATAAAAGCTAAGGGGTAATGTATAATTTTAACAAAGGCAGAGGGGGCGTTTTAGTTGGGAAAAAAGACAGGAGAGATTGATTCTACAATCGTGGGAAACTAAATGGGGTGGTTGATCTCCATCAGGGGAGTTTGTTTCTTCCATCAGGGGAGGGTAGGAGTTTTTTCCTACAGGGAGTATTATTTAGGCCAATGGGGCATTCATTACGGTATTCAGGGTGCGTGTTGAATTTTTTAGGGTGAAAACTACTTGAATGAAAGACAGTTACCCATTACTAGAACTCACGAGTGGGGTAGATCGTATGGCCGCTGAAATTGGCTAGGGGGTTTAGTTGACTGTTTTAGCTTTCGGGATTTCAGTTAGGTTTTTTTGTTTGTCAGTAATTCTAAAATGAATTTCTAAATTCAGTTTATTGTCTTCTGTCGGGAAAGTTAGCTCACTTAGACTGATTCTCAAGGAGGTAATAAAAGTAGTTCCAATAAGCAAATGTGGGATATACTGAAAGTTTGGATTGCTTTTGGGTGTTAACGTTTTTAAGGTGCACTAAATAAAAGCTTGAAGAGGAGGTTGTTTCGAAGGTTTTCTCGAAGCTACAAATTTTGATCTAGAATAATGAAATAGGGTACTTGATTGTCAATTGAGCGTTTGAATAGAGGATAGAATCAGGGCTATTTCGAGTATCTAGGGGTGACTTATTTAAATTTAAAAAAATGATTCAAGATGCTATGGGTTTGAATATAAATTAAAGGAATTTTGGGTGCTAGATAGTTCAAGAATAGTGTATACTGTGTTTAATTTAAGGGTCAAGGATCTCTTCTGCACGTTAATTATTACCAGTTTGATATATCAACAGAGGTGTGGTCTAAGTTTTGATCAGAGAGCATCAAAAAAGTTCGAATAAGGGGAAAAGGCTTGTATGGTGTTAGATCCTTCCTCCCATGTGTCAACAAAATCAAATAAAACTTCTAAAGCTGGGTTTACTTGTTAGGGGAAGAGTACAGTGAAGGAGCGATTTATTTGATAAGGTCTTACTAATCGTAATAAAAGTTTATTCTGGTACATTTTTCTCGTGTTGGTGAAGTTCGAAGTGCTTGCAATATACTGTGAATACGTTTGGTTCACTGAAATGTTTAGGAAATATAGGAAAATTAGTTCAGATACGAAAAATGGCAAATAAAATAATCAGATCCCGAAGGGACTTTTGAAGATCGAGGTGCATCATTTTTTTTAGAGAAAATGGATGTTGCTTCCTAAATAGAGCAGACCATATTAACAATCATGTAAAAAAATCCTCAAGTGTATGAAAATTTTCGTGGTCTGAAATATTGCTATGTTTACTAAGTCGGAATATTTGGGTGCGCGGACTTTTTATTGTACTAACTTTTTATAAGCAAGTACAAAAGAGTAATATATGTCCATAAAATTCGTGAATTTTAATAAATAAACATTTATGGCACTCAGATGAAAAAAATATTTTTAATGTTTTGCTTCTCAGAACATAACGCTGCGACGGTTAAGTTAGGCTAATAAGAGTGGATTATGTGAGATTATTTAGGTATAAAAAGACAAATTGGATGAATGTATTAAGGGGGAGCAATTGCATTTACTTCTTGTTCAGTAGGAACTTCAGGGTAAGTAAGCGGTTTTTCTAGCATAAGAGGTGCTAGTACTTCATTGGTAGTGAGTGGTGACAACTCTATTTGACTTTTTGTTGTGGCAAATGTTACTATATGATGTATGTTTGAGGTATCGACTTCTATTTGGTTCATTGTTTGTATTGTTATCAGAATTTTTTATCATCCTTAGGTGTTTGATAAATTGATGTTGCAATAGAAAGTAGGAACAAATTGTATGAGACTCCTAGTAATTCCAGAAACAAAGTGTTTTTAGGTATTTTTTGTATCTCGAAAGCTCTTAGAATAAAACTGACAACATCGATCAGAAACTTTATTAACATGAAACATGCAAACAGAATTCCGGCTCTTTCTATGTAATAGAGAATTTCTCCAAAAGTACTCTTAAAGTGATCAAGGAAAAAAGATGGTCACAACATTGAATCTTCATATAACTGATTATTAAGACCTGCGGCGCGATAGATGTAGCGTTGACTGTTGTTGGTGTGCGTTTTGAAGCAATGTTCGAGAAATCTTCATAAGAACTGAATTGGAAGCAGATTTGTGCAAAATTTTTCTCCAAAAATCTTTGAATTGGTTTACTGTGTAAATTCCTGAACGACAATCATAATCTGGAATTTTTTGAGTGTATGCAATTTGTTGTGGAGGAAATCCAGGGGGCGGCTTAAGAGGGAACTGGTGCCGGCATCAAGTTGAAACAAATTTTTGAAATTATCTGTACAGTTTATTTCATTAGTAAATGGAAATACATGGCTCTTGATAGGATTAACAAACAGTTTTTCCATCATAAAAGATCGGAGTACGGTCGTAACAGCGATCAAGTACTTCAAGCGGTGAAATTTATTTGGGACAGGTTTATAGGAAACCGGTTACACTTTCATTTTTTAAGAACATTGAACGGTTTCCGGTTAATATGTATCCCGCTAATCTTGTGTTTGTAAGACAATGCATTAATCATTTGGATTTGGGAGCGTCTGAGCTCGCACATATTTTGTAATATAAGGAACGCAGACTGTTCTAAATCACGATAGACTTTATAAAGCATAAAGTTTGCGATTTTACTCGACACATTACTGCCTCTGCTTTTCTGTATGATCTTTGATAGTGTCACCGTTGCGGGTGGAAGTTGATTGTTTTCAGGTTTAATGTTGCATTGGGCTACTTGGTTTAAAGCTTGCATTTTGCTTTCTTTCATTTTTGCAGAGTCATAATGAACAGTTTTTAATGCAGGGGAAATAATATCCTCCAGCTCATTCATAACTGAAGGTCTACAAAAATATACAATAATAAAGACAACCAAAATAGTTAGAGATTTATAAAAGAAGTTATTGTTTTTCATAATAACTTTATTTTGTTAGTGAGTGACTGAGTTTTTCGTTTTTGTTTTTAAGGGTAGATCTGGAATAAAGTTAGGGAAAAGTTATTTTTCCGATGATTTGAACCTTTTAAAGATATAAAATAAGATATAAAATCCCGTTTTTTCATTTGTCCCGAAATTCGACGATCTGTTCGAGATGAACGTTGATCATTGGGGTGACTGTACACGGGATTGGGATCTAAAATGGCTGCGTCTAATGTCAGGTGGATCTGCAAAACGAATATGGGCATTGTTTAGATTTTCTAGTTCTGCTACGACTACGATTATCGTGTGTTTGTGTATTGTCAACAGAAGTAGTAGAAAAAATTCCCTGAAATTTGGAGTCTGGTTTTGTTTTTGTGGTGTTTTTATCTTCAGGCGTTTTCTATGTTCATTTCATTTTTGTACACTGACTGAATTACGTTTAAAAGTGTGTAATGGGAGAAATTCAGTTTCAGTAAGAGGTTGTTGGAAGGAAAATTTATCAACTGGTTTATTTTTAAGTTTTTCAACTTGTTTAATCATTGGGTTTTCTTAGCGTGGTTGGAAGTTTTCTTTCCTTAGACCATAATAGACAACTAATTTTGAAATCGCGTTTTCAATTGGTAAATACTCAATTGGGCGATTTCTACGGGCAACTTTTTTCATATTTTTGTTTGTAATAAGTTCTATTTCGTAATTTACTTTTGTAATTCAATTGTTTTACTTCGTACGGTCCTGACCTCAGTCCATGTAACTGTTTGGGTTTTCCGTCTGCGGATAAATGCGTTTTTTAAAACTAGCTGCCCTATGTGCAAAGGCTTACCTGGTTTATGTTTGTTTCGGTTTTGATGTGCTTTGGAGTTAACTTGAAGGCTTCTGTTGTATGCAGTTTTATAAATTTGTTTGAATTGATTTTCACGAGCAAGCAATGAACTATTTAATTTAGACTGGAGGAGATTATCTATTTGGTTGTGCTTGCTACTTTATTCTGAATGTTTGTGGAGTGGTAAGTCTTTGCAAAATTCTGAACCACAAATTAAGTCCGAGGATCTTAATCCTAATTTTAGAGAAAGGGAAATTTGAGGCTTCTGACCAAAGACAGTCTCGGAGGGTGTTAAGCCTGTACTGGTGTTTGCTGTTCTGAGCAAACGCAAATTTTAGTCACTCCGATAACGATTGGCTTGTTCAAAAAAAATTCAATAATGTTTGCCAAGGTTCTGGGATTCAACTTTTCCGTTGGTCCAGAGAAAATGTGCCATTCTAGGAGCATGCGTAATTCCAAGTTCATGAGTAAAACTTGTGAACTCTTTGTTCATAAATGCTGATCCCATATCATAAGTTTTTGTGGGATTTCATAAATGCTGATCCCATATAAGTTTTTGTGGGATACTAAACGTAAGAAAAAACTTTAAGTGCTGATATTGTTTTACTAGCCGATAACGAAACGATAAACTTCAATGTAACGAGAAAAAGAATCGATTACTACTAAGCAATGTTTATTTTCGTTCGAAGGTGGATTTATTGGGCCTTTGTGATCTTTGTGTACCTTGTAGAAGGAGAAACGCACAGTTTCTGGCCATTTTTCAGGTGATGCTTCATTTTAGTCTTTGCGTTTTTGTTTGTTTTTTGACAGTCTAAAGAATTGGCTATTAGCTGAAAAACCCATTTGTATAAACCTGGCCAATAGAAAGTGTCTAATGCTTGCAACGTTTTATATTTTCCAGAGTGTCCAGAAAGTGAATCTTGGTGAGCTAATACAAAGATTTTTAATCATTGATTCAGAGAGATAATAGTTCGCTGATTTTGATTATTTGAATATTTGGATCTTCAGTTGGTTGTTTAACACATAAAATGTTTCCAATTAAACAAAGATTTTCAAAATTGTTGAATATGCTCTCATGGTTTTTGACTGTCGAAACTTTGTCTTTCTCATCTCTGGCTCCTGATGCAAAAAGCTGTCTCACAGTTTGAAAAAGTGGTTCTTTGAATTAATCCTGACTGATTGCTGTTATGTTTAAAATCAAAATCTTTAGCCAAAATAGTTATTTTTTAATGAGCTCTTTTCCATCTTAAATTTTGTTATTCTCAACTTGGTTTTGCTGGGCGAACACTTGCTGTTCTAGCAAAACTTGCTTTGCTTGCTTTAATTTCTTGCTCAAGACTCATGTCATCTATTTCTAAATCTGAAAGTTCAAAAGAATTTAGCAAAGAGTCGTCTTTTGTTGCAGAAATTTCTTCAAATTGTTTTTTTTTTGCCTAAATTATTATCAAGTTCTGAACACAAATCAGAGTAGTAATTTTGGCAGTGTTCTTGTTCGCATTAAATTCGTTCTTTTAGCCGAGACTTGTTATGATAGTGATTTATTGCATTTCCTGTTAAGGAGGATTCTGAGATGTCGGAAGTTGAACTAACTTGATCACGAGGTTTATAGTTTGTTTGAAAAAAATTCCTTTTCGAGATTAAATTTTTGAACTTCTTGAAAAGTTTTATTTCAATGGGATAGCAATCGTTTTTCTGTCCCTTTTCATTATCATGCAACGCAATATTTTTCGTTGCCTGACTCGTCGTAGAGTTTTATGTCTTTTGGAGTTTTTTTGTGTTTCAATTGATTTTTGTCTAAGTCTTGTATCGAGATGTTCCTACTTAGAATGTCTGGAAAGTCTAGGTTTTTGCCTTCTGTCCAGATTATTTTCAAGTTTTGGAATTGTGGCATGACAAGCTGATAATGGAAAAGTCGATGAAATAATTTTCCTCTACGTCCCCAAAGATACAGTAGGGGTTTGTGGTCTGTGCCGAGATAAACTGATTGTGGGGAACCTATTGTGTAATGCTCATAAGTTTGTTGAGAAATTGCAGCACAATTTTCTCCAGCTGTTGTACTCATATTTTGATTATCTTTTGTGTAAACACGAGAATTAAGTGACAATATCCGTTTTCTAGTTGGAAATTCTTGAACTAAGTTTGAACCAACGCCAATTGATGATGCGTCTACATGGAAATGGAAAGGGTACCTTGTGTCGTAATCGCTAAGACTGTATCTTCACTTATACGATGCTTAATTTCTCCGAACAGCCCTTGTTCATCTGTCCCATGAAATGTGGTTTCAGTTTTTATGAAATCGTAAAATGGCTTACTGTCTACATGCACTTTTTTAATATGCATGCTGTAGAATCCTAAACAATCTAGGTCTCGCGTTTCATCTCGATTATTCTCAGGTGTCTTTAAGTCTTTCAAATCTTCAACTTTTTTACAGGTTGAATCCCGTCTTTTCCAACGACATGTCCTAAGAATTGTACTTTACGCAAAAAGAATTTTGTTTTCTTGGGCTGAGCTTTCAGTCCTGCTTTGCCAAGCAATTGATGATACTTTTTGTTGAGTAGATTTGTCTGAACTTCAGTAAAATGGGTTGTCAATATCGTTCTGAAAAAAATTTGGTAATCCGCAGAGTCCGTAAAAAACACGCTGGAACGTGAATTGTTTTGAACCTATTACGAAAGTTGTCAATTATTGTGTTTCCTCCGTTTGAGGGACTTGATTTTTTGCAGAGCATAAATCGCTTGTACTGAAGTAATTTCTGTTCAATCTAGTCAATAAAGAACCTATTGGCTCTAGAGGCCATGAGTATCTACTTGGGTCTGTTATTGAAATTAGATATCTGGCGTCTTTTTACTAGTTTCACTGTTTCCTTTAGGAAGGATGATTCCTGTATTAATGAATGACAATCCCATTACGGTTCCGCCTTCCATTTCTCGCATTATTCCAGCTTTACAGAGCTGTTCTAGCAAAATTTCAAGTTTTTACTGATGCAATGGTACTCGTGATGGTCTTTGCTTCAAGGTTGAATTTGGTAGAGGTTTTAGGTTAAATTTTTGCTTTATTTTGCCAACGTCATACTTGTGTTGGGAGTAGACGTCCTTGTCTCTGGCAAAAAGCTTCATTAAATCTAGTAACTGCGCATCGTTAATGTCTAATTGGCTGAAATCAAACTTTTTAAGAACCTCACGGTCTGATTTGCTCAACATTTTGTTTTCTTAGTGGTACCTGGGAAAGTCGAATTATATTTTCTTTTGTTGCTTTTGGTTTTATGTTTTTAGATATTGACTAATATCTGTTTCGAGCTTATGGTGGTCATAAAAATCTTTAACTTGTATTTTTCCTGAGAATTTTCAATTTGTTTGATATCTGTTCTGTCTGTTTTCGGACTTTTTAAAATCTGTATTGGATTTTCAACATTTTTATTCACATGAAAGATTGAAATCTGTTTCTGTATCTGTTAGGACATCCAAGAACGCAATATTATCAACCAATGTATTTTTTTGTGGTTTTTGACGAAGTTCTCCCGAGGTATATCCTATTGAACCTTAATCTATTGTTACTTTACAATCACCAGGGTTGATGAGCATTATTGGTTATTCTTTTTGTTTTCTCACACAATAAATTTTGTATTTGTATAGATGGCTTTGTCTTGGAGGCGATTGTCAATAATGAATGTTATCCTTGTTTGAAAAATTGGTTTGATGGTTTAATTGTTAGGACTCCTTAGATTTGGGTGCTAGCTCGAAATGTCAAAACATACAAAAGGATAGCTTTTTGTTTGATATTTCGAGCGGATTGAAAGATTTGGATAAGTTTTCATGTTCATTTTTGGAGTTGTGAACTTGATTGATTTTGTTGCAAAATTCAAAAAGTCCATTCCAAGAATGTTCAGTTCGCAACCATTTTTCTCTGAAACCCATGTTTTCAGATCTGTGTAATCTTTACCCTCAATGTCAAATGAGATGGGAACATGAATGTACGCTAACAGTCTTTCACCGTTAACTGCACTTTTTTTTGTTTAGATTCAATTAGTTTAAAGTCAATCAGTGACTTAAGTTTCTGTAGAAAATCAAAATTTTTAAAGAACACAATGCTCCTGTGTCAACTAAAAACTGATTCGAAACTGATGTTTATTACTGTCTCAGACGGCGCGATTGTGCATTTTCATCTTGTTGGTTGTCCACAAAAAATCCGTTAACTTTTTCATCTCTGATTTGAACTCGGTTTGAATTACGTTCTCTACTCTTATCTGTAGAATTCTGATTGGAACTGTTACTTCTGCTATTATACTAAAGTTTTAGTGCTGACATGATTTCCAAATTGTTCCCATAATGCATGGGGGTTTATTAACAAAAATTTGTGCGCTTTTTGTTAATGCTGGAGGAGTTAGTCCTCTTACCAAAAACTCCATGCACCTAGCGCGCCTTTGAGCATCTGTGAATGGGTCTGGCCAACCTTTTTCTACTTTTTGTTATTTTGTGCACAACTTTATTAACTCTTTATTTTCTGTACTTGTCTTGTCTGTGAATCTGTTTCAGAAAACTGTCCTAACCGCATCCCATGGTTCTGCGGGGGCAAGGAATCGAACCATGGGGCTGCTGGTCCTCTTAGGACTGGGCCAAATAGTGCTTTTGTGCTTGCGTCATAGCCGTTTTGAGCGTCTCCTTCTCCGGGTCTAACTTCTAATGAAGGTTCAATTTTTCTCTACTAGACTTAGAAAATCTGCTACATCATCGCTTGGGTCTATTTCTTGTAATTTTATCAATAGAAATGTCTGGGTATGCTACAATGTTAACCATTTTTGTTTCAAGAGTGTTGTTTAAGAATTACTAAGTTTTTATATTAAAAAAATTTGTCAAACGCAGGGAAATCAAACGCAGCTTTAGCAAATGGTCCTATTTCAAAAACACTGGAGTCCGAAGAGCTAAAATTTGATTGAATTTTGGTTTGTTTTTTGCAAGTTATATAGCAAGCTAATCCTGGAAGGTTATAAATATCAATGAAATTGTACATATATTGCTTTTGCTTATCTAATTTATAAATAGTAGCTTTGCCTTTGTTATGACCATATGTGATAGTAATATTCAAAAAAAGTAGCGTCAGTATTCATTGAATTCAACTATTTTTTTAAAAAAAAGGTTAATTTTAAACAGCATTAGTTACAAAATTAAGCAAAAAATTTAGTGAACTAGAGTTCAAAATAAATATTGGGCGTGTGCAAAGCTTTCAAGTTTTTGTGAAAATTGGGATTACAATTTGCATATGTTATAAAACATTGTAAACTCGGGTCATTTATAAACTGATAATAAATAATCAGTGATTTTTTGTCGTTATTTAGTGTGTACCTTTCAACTTACTTTATCTTCGTGCAAAATGGTAAAATTTAGGTGCTGTGTACTAATATACATGAACTAAATTAATAAACAATAAATAGAGAAAATAATTTTTGTTTTGTTTTTAACTTTGTTTTATACAAAATTATTTGAGATTAAATAGTTATAAACTTTTGTTTTTTCGATGATAGCAACAATTTTTGCTTAGTCGTTGTTCTATCCAGAAAAATTTTCCTGCGTGACAAAACTTTGGTTTTTATTGTTTTCGGAGAAAGCTGTTGTTAAAATTGGCCTAAATAATCTGACTCGACAGCAAATGGTTTGGTCAACTTCAAATTTATAGAGCTTATTATCTGGCAAGGGTACTAATTTCGGTTTTTTCGGGTTATAGTTGCTTTCACTCATTTTTTGGAAGCTTGTGGTTGAGTGTACATACATTGTAGATCAATGATTGAGCCACGTTTATTTAATCTAGCGAACGAAGAACCTCAAGTTTTTTTCAATTTTAAAATTGGTTACCTGCCCAACTTTTTTGTTCTTTTAATACGGTAAACTATTGTCACGTGTGATTGTAGAACGTCGGTTACGTTTTTGAGGACTCGACAGTCTGCTGAGTTATTCGTAATACTTATTTGTTTGTCTCCTGCTAGATATTCCATACACTTTTTTCTAATAAGAATTTGAACTAATAATTTATTGAATTGTATATCAATGCAAATTTATACGTAACTAGTAAGTAGAACCGGACATATGGCTCTGAAAAACGAAGAGCAAACTGAAATATCAAAAAATAACATTAAAGACAACGATTACTTAAGAAAGTTGCACAAAAAGGTCGTGATATTTCTATTAACTTTGCCGTTTTGGTGGTTATCTTTTGGATAAGGGCTTTATTTATATAAGTATGTTAACTCAAAACATGCGTTGATAGGATTTTAACGTGGTGAATGACAACTTCACGCTATTTTGTCAATTTGTTCGTATGTTTTTGAGTTGATAATTGTCGGCCAGTTTTGGGAAATTTTTTTTTAAGTTTGAGACCAGTTTTGATTTTTTTCTCCCAATTTGTATCCAAAATAAGAAATTTTTCTGTTTTTTTTTATTCTATTTGGGCATTTTTTTACAAGTTTTGGGCGATTTTAGGATTATCTGGACCAAATCCAGGTCAATTTTGGGAAAATTGTGACAATTTGGTCAATTTTGATCAATTACATGTCAATTTAGACAAAATTTTGGTAAATTTTGACAATTTTCTATTAAAACCGGTTGTTCTTTTGATGAAACAAGGCAAAATGGGGAAACTTTTGGCTCAAATTTGACAATTTTTTGACCATTTTGAGCTAATTTGTCAATAATTTGGTCAAATCTAACAGTTTTGGTCGAAATTTTTTCCGATTTGGGGTTTCAAAATATGAATTGTGGTTAAAAATTACTAAATTTAGTCAAATACTGGTTAATTTAAGGTGAATTTTGGAATAAAACTTGACTTACTCATTTCGGTCAAATTTAGTTAAATTTGGCACCAAACTTCATTTTTTAGACAAAATTGGGTTGAGTTTAGGCAAAGACACACAATTTTATCACCAAACGGAGCTAAATTGCTCAAAAATCTGATAAAGTTTGAAAATTTTAATGTTTCCGGACAATTTCAGGAAAAATAGTGTATAATTGTTTGATTTTTGTGTGTATTCTCACTAATTTTTGTTAATTTAAGCAACAAATGGACAAAATCGGGCGAAAAGTTGATAAACATTTTTGTTCAACTGAAAACCGCAAAATTTTAAGCATTCTTGTGTTGAATCTAGGCGTTATAGTTCTTTAATGTGACGTTTGGTTAACAATACAACGTTTTTTGTTGCTATCAGAGTGAGTTGTTAACTCTTAGAGACAATAATAGATACACTATACATTTATGAGGCAGAACAACGTTAAACTAGGCTTATTTGCATGCTAGTCAAATTTTTTTTTGCAGAACTATGGGTTGGTAGAATGATAAGTTGGATTACTTAGACGATAAATTAAAAATAAGAGGTTCAAGACATGAGTTAATAACAATTTGAGAGCTAAATTAATGAATGTGGGTGCATAATTTCGTATATGGGACTAGGGGGAAAGTACAGTTTGTTATGCTGACAGTATAAAAGATTTGATGAAGTTGAATACAATTATTTTGTCTTAAAAAAACAATAATGTGACCTGTCTTGTCTGTTTTTTTTGCTGGGGGTGTGCGCATAAAATAACCAACCTACAGTGTCAAAAATTGGGTCTGAGAAGCGAAGAACCGTTCGACAAAGATACTAAATCAGTGGACTGTTTTGTGTGGAGAACCCGTCTTTTGGTCGGCCGTAATTAAGAAGTTTAAAATCTTAGAACATCTCACACACGTACTTGGATAGCGCGGTATGTGGCCCAACCATGGAACCTGCGTTGCCTCTGGGTTTTTGGTTTGGAAAGCTAGCCACAAAGCATCCACCGGGTCCTTAATTATGTGAGTAACCGATGTTGCACCCGTTTTTAACTTTTAGATGGTGGGGATTTTATTCGCTTGATCTTAATTACACTAGAGCTAAACCGCTATTATTTAAGGGACCTTAATTAAGTGCTAGCATAAGTCTCTCCATATGCTCCCAATGTTCTTTCCTAAATGCCAAACCCATGTTCTCTGCTAGAAACAAAATGAATAGGTATAAAGATTAAATATGAAACAGATAGAAATGATAGAGCACTATTTGGGTTGAATCCTACGTTGAAAATATGGTTATTCTTCTCTATTCATATATTCCTTTCAGACTTGCAGCTGTGAAGAGCGGCCTGGATGGCTTCAGTATCCTTCACTTAGTACGCGTATTAATAGCGGCAGTGAATCAACCGCCATAGCCTAGTCTATAGTGTATTAAATATTACACAGCTGTATTGGCTATGTATAATGTATTCTTTCGCTCAACACATTTTACGCAGCGTAGCTCACTTTTAATTTTCCCGTCAGTTTAGACTTTGTCTAATGTGTTCACAATGTCGACCGGTAAATAATTATATTAGCAATATTTCAAAGTGCTTGCAAGACAACACACCAGATCTTGCCTCAAGAATGTCTCCCTTTGCTGAGGCAACCAAAGAGAATGGGGTGCGCAAATGCAGAGGTGCTAGTGACAGTGAAGAGGAAGAGGATGGAGGGTATCTGTTGAAAGAACAGAATGACTACCTACAGAATGGAGATGGTGAAAACGTCGCTTCCCTGGGGTGCATGAAGGACATAACACACCAGATCTTGCCTCAAGAACACTATGATTTACTAAAGGATTCTAATGGACTCGCTCTAATGAGTCTTCTACAGATGCACACGTTGCATCCAATGTATTAGTGTCTATAGAGTATTTGGATATTTTTTCAAGTACATTTTTGGAGTTGTGAACTTGATTGATTTTGTTGCAAAATTCAAAAAGTCCATTCCAAGAATGTTCAATTTGCAACCATTTCTCTCTGAAACCCATGTTTGCAGATCTGTGTAATCTTCAACTTCAATCTCAAATGAGATGGCAACATGAATGTACGCTAACAGTTTTAGTCTTTCTCCGTTAACTGCAATTGTTTTTTGTTTAGATTCAATTGGTTTAAAATCAATCAATGAATTAAGTTCTTGTAGAAAATCAAAATTTATTAAAGAACGCGTTGATCCTGTGTCAACTAAAAACTTATTCAAAACTGTTATGTTTTTTATTCTCTCCGACGGCGTGATTGTGCAATTTATTAAGTGTTTGTCTTATTTTTTAACGGAGACTCGTCTAGTTTAAATTAATTTCATCTTGTTGGTTGTCCAAAAAGAATCCGTTAACTTTATTATCTCCGAATTGAACTCGGTTTGAATTACGTTCTCTACTGTTATCTCTAGAATTCCGTTTTGAACTGTTACTTCTTTTATAATGCTGTCTTGGACTGTTTCACTCACGATAGCTCGTTCGGGAATCGTATCGATATTATAGTCGTTCCCTGGAATAGTTCCTAAGGTCCTGGGGTCTACGATCGTTGGATCTGCTGCTATAGCGCCGATGTCGAGTCGCAAATATTTGTAAGAGATTTCTGAAGTTATTGTTCTCAGGATAAGGAGAGTATTGTCTACGGTTGTCGTGGTTGTAGTAACTGTTTCTCGGTCTGTAGTTTTGTTCGTATCTGTTCTAATTGCTATCATATTCACCCTCTTGGGCGACGTCCTCTTTAGCTTCGATAGTTATCTCTGAACTTATCTCTTTGCTGTGGTTGCTGTCTGTTTTGTTCTTTGTTTGCGTAGCAATTTGCTATTGTGTGCAAAATTTGCAAATTTCGGGTGTGATTTTGTTTGTTTCTAGGCTCATTCGGGTTGTAGGCTGCGCTTATTGTTATTTTTCATTAAACTTGCTAATTCTTGCAACTAGTCCTTTATACCATCTATCTTCATTTTATCTATACTGCTCGAAGTTGTGCCTGTAGAATCACTACTTACTGCAAAACTTAAGTTTTTAGTGCTTACATGATTTCCAAATTGTTTCCATGTTGCATGGGGGTTTTTGAACAAAAATCTGTGCGCTTTTTGTTTAAATGCTGGAGGAGTTAGTCCTCTTACCAAAAACTCCATGCACCTAGTGCGCCTTTGAGCATCTGTGAATGGGTCTGGCCAACCTTTTTCTACTTTTTTGTTATTTTGTGCACATAACTTTATTAACTCCTCTTGTTGTCTACGAATGGTTTCTATCTCAATTAATTTTCTGTACTTGTCTTTCTCGTCTGTGAATCTGTTTCAGATACCTGTCCTAACCGCATCTCATGGTTCTGCGAGGGGCAAGGAATCGAACCATTGGGCTGCTGGTACTCTCAGGACTGAGCCAAATAGTGCTTTTGTGCTTGCGTCATAGGCGTTTTGAGCGTCTCCTTCTCCGGGTCTAACTTCTAATGAAGGTTCTATTTTTCTCTATTAGACTTAGAAAATCTGCTACAAAATCGCTTGGGTCTATTTGTAATTTTATCAAGGGAAATGTCTGGGTATGCTACAATGTTAACCATTTTTGTTTCAAGAGTGTTGTTTAAGAATTACTAAGTTTTTTTATTAAAAAAATTTGTCAAACGCAGGGAATTAATACAAAGTTTATTCAAAAGGAATTGAAGCTATGAGAAGATCAGAATTTAATATAAAGTTAAAAACAATTTTTTGACAATTTGATATAGCAAATGGTCCTATTTCAAAAACACTGGAGTCCGAAGAGCTAAAATTTGATTGAATTTTGGGTTGTTTTTTGCATGTTATGTAGCAAGCTAATCCTGGAACCTTATCAATGTTAATGAAAATGTACATATATTGCTTCTGCTTATCTATTTTTTAAATAGTAGCTTTGCCTATGTTATGACCATGTGTGACAGTAATGTCCAAAAAAGGTAGCGTCAATATTCATTGAATTCAATTATTTTTTGTAAAAAGGTTATAATTTTAAACAGTACCAGTTACAAAATTAAGCAAAATTTTAGTCAACTAGAGTTCGAAATTAATATTGGGCGCGTGCAAAGCTTTCAAACTTTTGTAAATATTGGGATTACAATATGCATATGTTATAAAACAGTGTAAATGGGGGTCATTTATGAACTGGTAATAAATAATCAGATTTTTGTCGTTATTAAATGTGTACTTAACTTTTGCAACTTTATCGTCGTACAAAAAGGTAACATTTAGGTGCTCTGTACTAATATCCATGAAGTAAATTATTAAACAATAAATAGAGAAAAGAATTTTTTGTTTTGGTTTTAACTTTGTTTTATACAAAATTGAGATTAAATAGTTAATCATTTGTTTATTCGATGATAGCAACAATTTTTGGTTAGTCGTTATTCGATCCAGAAATATTTTCCTGCGTGACAAAAGTTTGGTTCTTTATTGTTTTCGGAGAAAGCTGTTGTTAAAATTGGCCTAAATACTGACTCGATGGTAAATGATTTGGTCAACTTCAAATTTATAGAGCTTATTATCTGGCAAGGGTACTAATTTCGGTTTTTTTGGGTTTTAGTTGCTTTCACTCATTTATTGGAAGCTTGTGGTTGAGTGTACATTCATTGTAGATCAATGATTGAGCCACGTTTATTTAATCTAGTGAACAAAGAACCTTAAGAGGTACTTTCAGTTTTAAAATTAGTTACCTGCCCAACATTTTCTGTTCTATTTATACGGTAGACTATTGTCCCGTATGATTGTTGAACGTCGGTTACGTATTTGAGGACTCAACAGTCTGCTGAGTTATTCGTAATACTTATTTGTTTGTCTCATGCTAGATATTCCATACACTTTTTGCTAATAAGTTGAGCTAATAATTTATTGAATTGTATGTCAATGCAAATTTATACGTAACCTATTCAATACAATCGGACAAATGGTTCTGAAAAACGAAGGACAAACTGAAATATCACAAAATAACTGAAAAGGCATTGTTTACTATATCAACTTTGCCGTTTTGGCGTTGAAATATCACAAAATAACTGAAAAGGCAACGTTTACTATATCAACTTTGCCGTTTTGGTGTTTATTTTTTGAAAAAAGGCTTTCTTTTTATAAGTATGTTAACTCAAAACAGGCGTTGATAGGCTTTTAACGTGGTGAATGCCAACTTCACGCTATTTTGTCAGTTTGTTGGGATGTTTTTGAGTTGATAAATGTCGGCCAGTTTTAGGAAATTTTTTAAGTTTGAGACCAATTTTGACTTTTTT
This sequence comes from Convolutriloba macropyga, assembly GCF_964194025.1. Lineage (NCBI taxonomy): Eukaryota > Metazoa > Xenacoelomorpha > Acoela > Convolutidae > Convolutriloba > Convolutriloba macropyga. Next base: position 44,713 of record NW_027450457.1, on the reverse strand, counting down.
TCTCCCAATTTGTATCCAAAATAAGAAATTTTTCTGGTTTTTATTCTATTTGGGCTTTTTTTACAAGTTTTGGGCGATTTTAGGATTATCTGGACCAAATCCAGGTCAATTTTGGGAAAATTGCGACAATTTTGGTTCAGTTTTGATCAATTACATCGTCAATTTAGACAAATTTTTGGGAAATTTTGACAATTTTCTACGAAAACCGGGTGTTCTCATGATGAAACAGGGCTAGATGGGGAAAATTTTGGCTCAGTTTTGACAATTTTTTGACAATTTTGGGCTAATTTGTCAATAATTTTGGTCAAATTGAACAGTTTTAGGCGAAACTTTTCCGATTTTGGGTTTGAAAGCATAAATTGTGGTTAAAGTTTTACACATTTAGTCAATTATTGGTTAATTTTAGGTGAATTTCGGAATGAAACAGATAACTTTGCGTGAAATTTAGACAAAAACTGCAATATTGTGGTCAAAATGGGCAATTTTAGGACCAAACGGTCTAAAACTGTCCAACTTTTAGGTAAAATTTGAAATTCGGTAAAAATTAGTGTATTTTAAGGCTAAATGAGCTTGATTTGGCAACTTTAGGGGACAATTTTGACTTATTTTGGTCAAATTTAGTTAAATTTGGCACCAAACTTCTTTTTTAGACAAAATTGGGTTGAGCTTAGGCAAAAACACATTTCTATCACCAAACGGAGCTAAATTGTTCAAAAATCCGATAAAGTTTGAAATTTTTGAATTGTTTCTGGGCAATTTTAGGAAAAATAGTGTATAATTGGTTGATTTTTGAATGATTTTTCACTAATTTTTGTTAATTTAGGCAAAAAGTGGACAAAATCGAGCGAAAACTTGATAAAACCAACGTTGTTCAACTCAAAATTGCGAAATTTAAGAATTCCTGTGTTGAATCTAGGCGTTATAGTTATTTAATGTGACGTTTGGTTACCAGTACAACGTTTTTTGTTGCTGTCAGAGTGAGTTATTAACTCTTAGAGACAATAATCGATACACTATACATTATGAAGCAGAATAACGTTTAGCTAGGCTTATTTGCTTGTGGGTCAATTTTTTTTGCAGAACTATGGGTTTGGAGAATGATAAGTTGGATTACTTAGACAATAAATTAAAAATTAAGAGGTTTAAGACACGAGTTAAGAACAATATAGAGCTAAGTTAATGAATATGGGTGTATAATTTCGTATATAAGACTAGGGGGATAGTACAGTTCGTTATGCTGACAGTATTTAAGGTTTGATGAAGTTGAACGCAATTATTTAGTCTAAAAGTAAAAATAATGTGACCTGTCTTGTCTATGTACTGAGTTGGGGGTGGGGTAGTACAAAGACGTGTTTTTATGGTACACAATTATCTACTAACGTGTGCGCTTAAAAAAACCAACCTACAGTGTCAAAAATTGGGTCTGAGAAGCGAAGAACCGGTATGCAAAGATACTAAATCAGTGGACTGTTCTTTTGTGTGGAGAACCCGTCTTCTGGTGGGCCGTAATTAAGAAGTTTAAAATCTTAGAACATCTCACACACGTACTGGGATAGCGCGGTATGTGGCCCAACCATAGAACCTGCGTTACCTCTGGGTTTTTGGTTTGGAAAACTAGCCACAATGCATCCACCGGGTCCTTAATGTTTGTGAGCAACCGACGTCGCACCCGTTTTTAACTTTTATATGGTGGGGATTTTATTTGCTTGATCTTAATTACCACACTAGAGCTAAACCGCTATTATTAAGCGACCTTAATAAGTCTCTCCATATGCTCACAATGTTCTTTTCTAATTGCCAAACCTATGTGACCTGCTAGAAACAAAATGAATAGGTATAAAGATTAAATATGAAAGATAGAAATGATAGATCACTATTTGGGGTCAATCCTACGTTGAAAATATGATTATTCGTCTTTATTCATATACTCGTTTCGGACTTGCTGCTGTGAAGAGCGGCCTGGATAGATTCAGTATCCTTCACTTAGTACGCGTAATAATAGCGGCAGTGAATCAACCGCCATAGCCTAGTCTATAGTGCATTAAATAATAAACAGCTGTATTGGCTATGAATAATGTATGCTTTCGCTCAGCACATTTTACGCAGCGTAGCTCACTTTCAATTTTCCCGTCAGTTTAGACTTTGTCTAAAGTGTTCACAATGTCGACCGGTAAATAATTATATTAGCAATATTACAAAGTGCTTGCAAGACAATACACCAGATCCTGCCTCAAGAATGTCTCCCTTTGCTGAGGCAACCAAAAAGAATGGGGTGCGCAAATGCAGAGGTGCTAGTGACAGTGAAGAGAAAGAGGATTTATCTGATGAAAGAACAGAATGACTACCTACAGAATGGAGATGGAGAAAACGTCGCTTCCCTGGGGTGCATGCAGGACATAACACCCCAGATCATGCCTCAAGAACGCAATATGATTTACTAAAGGATTCTAAAGGACTCGCTCGAATGAGTCCTCTACAGATGCACACGTTGCATCCAATGTACTAATGTCTACAGGTGCTCACACATTTAGCATTGGAGATAATTTGATCACCAAAGGCATTGATTTGCATGTAATAACAAAGAAAATGGGGAGAGCAAATTTTTATTAGAGCGCTACTGAAAGGAAACAACCACAAACTAACCCGTTACTGGTGATTAAAGTAAGTTACACCGCCAGTGAGTGGGTGGAGCCCAACAACGCAAAACCACGATACATTAATATTTCCTAAGGTTTCAGTAAGATCAGCCTCCTCGAACGCACGGCGGTTACGAAGCGTTTTACGACGACGCTCAGAGAGTATTTTCGGTCGGGAGCGTGAGGTTAAGGACCGGAGATTGCTCTTCTGCGCTAAGACTAAATACATCATGCCATATAACTAGGCGCTTCTTATCATGAAAGAAAGGACTCAACTGAAAATGCGCTGTTTTGGACATTCACAGCGTTAGGGTTGAAGCTTAAAAGTAATGCGTAAACGTTGTTTGTAACGATTTTGTGTTACTTGAGGCGCAGTTTTTATGGCTAAATGAAGTGAACTCGCTGTCCTTATAACGCCTGCTAATTAAGACACAATTGACCCCCTGTCATTTAAGAGCAAATCAGCCGATCGCAGTAATCGGTTCCGGTTACACTTGCGAATGATCGGTGGCGGATCATTTCAGGGTTTAATTATTTTGATAAGAATTGTTCTCAAAGAAATAATGCAGTGAATATTTACAAGTTCAGAGCAGAGTCTGGGCAAACTGTTTTGGGGGCGCGAAAAATATTTCAAACCACTATAGCTACCTTTCAAACTTTAGTTCTCTGTTTTTATACCAATTAGTTTTTTATGCAAGTGAATAATTTTTGTATATGGACATTTAGAGTGAAGCTGTCGTTATGAGATTATGTAAATTGGCTCCATAAAATGCCTGCATACAATACTTCAAAAAGTGGCTATTATACCATCAATCATTAAATTATATTCAGTTATTGTGTACCCCTCTCCGACGTTGTCATTGGCTCTTACATATCTGCAAAGTACGATATAATGATTTTTTTTTAGCTCGCAGCTTTTGATGATCTCAGTAAATTTCTGCTCTAATCTGTGATGCGATTAATTTTCTTTTTAAGGTGCTAACAACCATTTATTAGAAGTTTCTCTTACACGTAGTTTAATCGGATGTCTTCATATCCCTATTATTTAGTTTAGATTAGATTGACTTCTTTTCATTGAATGAATTTTTCTGTTGCAATTAATTGTTTTTTCTGCGCAGCGATTAAGGTCAGCGATATTTCTTGCTTTGTAAAGGTGAAATTGACAACAATATGAGTCTAGAGCACGTGTGGAATGTGAAATGCCTCGTGGTATCTGATCAACTTGGTACCAAGCATTAATATATCTCTGTTGTTTTGGTTCATCAAGGGTTGAAATATTGATGCTAAACATACCAAATCGTTGCCGATGTACAGCTAGGTAGAATTGAGCCAATACCTTCAATTTGTTCATTTTTCCAGATAAGATGGCGCCGAAAAAAACACGACGTTCTGATCCTGCAGCAGCTGCTGCGGTAACAACAGTTGAGGAATCTCCGGCTAAAAAGAGAGCCAAAGAAGAACCGGCAAGTGCGAGTCCAGTACAAAATGAGGCCGATTCGCCTGAAAAGAAAATGGACACTAGCTCCGTTGAAACCACTTCTGAAGCTGAAACCTGTGATACTCAAGATGTTGAGTTTGACGAGAATAAGTATGTTTTGAGTCGATCTTCGGAACAAGATACGACTGATGCGGCTGATATTGCGGCTAAACTGAAGAGTGTTGTTAACGATATGGCCAAAATAAAAGCTAAAGCATCGTTTGATGATAATGATAAAACAAAAATGATTAGCCTCAGATCTGAAGCATGTGTGTTAGTTACCCTAATGCGCAGATTAAATAGGTATGGTCAAATTAAGTGCAAACTGCTCCGAGAAAACTCTACGGCAGCCAAAGAAAAAGTTGATGAAAAGTACCTGCAGCTGATGAATGTGCAATACGAGATTTCCCATTTGAAAAAAGAGATCCAAAAGTGTCTCAACTTCAAGTCCAGAGACGAGGAAATTGAATTAATTCCAGTTGAAGAGCTGAAAGAGAAAGCTGACAGTGAAATTTACGACGAAGAAAAGATTGGAGACGATCCGTACCTCCTGAAATTAGCCCAATTGCAGTTTGAATTGGCTGAACGGAAGAGACTTGGAAACGAGTTCAAAGAATCGGTCAGAGATCGAGCCAAACTGAAAACTTTAATTGAACAGAAGAAGCGAACGTTGCATAAGTTGTTGCCTACAGTCGATGAAGTAATCAAATCAACCAAACCCCTGGAAGAAGCTTTGGGTGTGGAAACATTTTTTAGTGAAGTTCATGAAAAAATCAGGCACCTTCCGGCACCACTTTTTATTCTGTACTCTCAAGCAACTGCGTATGCGGAGGCGTTTGGATCGAGCTCAATGGTTTCTGTCAAAATTTTGGGTCAGCCTCCAGAAACTGAAAGTAGTGTTGACCCCACGGTTCTATTAGGCGATGATGACGATAAAGATGACGCTAATGGAGCTTCCGAACAGCAATCGGACGATTCTAGAAGTAACAGAGGTGCTGCAAGTAAAGGTGTTGAAATCTCACCATCTGCAAGTGCTAGTGCGACTACTAGTTCGCCCGGAGTTGTTGCTAACAAAAGCAGCAAACTACTGAAAGAACACCCAATGATGGTGTCTGTCGAAATTGGCGTAAAAGACCGCCTTGAAAAGATTGAAATGGTCTTCTCCTTTCTAGTATGCTTAAATCTTGTAGTTGTGAAACCTAGATTGAAAACTTCGCCTGCAAATTCGCTTACAACTGTGTTGACTAATTTGTTCCCGAAGGATGATGGCGCGGACACCCCGAACCCTTCAAATTACTACATGTTCGAGAAGTACAACATCACCTCGTTCTCCAAATTTACTCGCCAGATTGGGTTCGCATACCATTGGGTACAGAGGATCTGTGGAGTCGATTTCAAGACCCTGAGGGCGGGAGATGCTGTTAAATGGGAGGAGAGTGTAGCTGCCCATTCTTTGGGACAGGTGGTAGCTATGGCACAGGAGAGGGTCAAGAGTCGGATTGAGTTGGCTCGTCAGGTGAGCTCTATATACTATCTTCATTTCAATTTCGGTGAACGTAGTAGCGTTTTGATTTCCCTGGTTCTCCTCAATTACATTATAAGTAATTTTCATGTAATTCTAGTTCTCAAAGTTCTTTGGGTTTTCCAGTAAATCGCTGAACCTGCTAGCAAACCGCTTCCTTTTTGACATCTCTTTTATGTCAGTATCTACAGCTTTGGTGCGGAACTTCAGACCTAACACTTCTAAAAATTCCAATGTAGAGGTGAATGTTTCAAGTGACTAGTCGTGCTGTCTGTTAATACACTGCAACCTTTTCATCAAACTGCGTTATACTAGGAGATTGTTCGATTACTGGAAGATTTATGATAATGAAATTGGCAACATAGTTTAGGACACGTATAATGCAGTCTTCATTGATCCCGAAATGGAGCACTAGATTTGTGGGGCCAGTCATGTTTTTTGTGTGTTAAGGTTGGAAGTCTGGAGAAGAAGACAGTACCTCTTCCACCCTCCTGCCTAAAATTCTACCCCATCAAGTTGTCCACCAGCATACTTAAGTTCCAACCAATCAGCAGCGAGGAATATCGCACCGGTCTCAAAATTGACCCATCACTCTTCTCAGAAGCAAGGGAAAATGCCATGCATTTTTTCGCAGTGCTGGTCAAAAACTTCCAAAGCAAGGAACAGCTGCATGCCTACATTGAGGTTAACAATTTTTGATACTAAGACGAACTCTTTTTGGAACTCGACAACTTGATATTTATTTGTTACACAATAATTTAAACGGGAACTTTGCTAAATTCTTGAAGTTGTATTCCGCCATTTTAGGGGAGGGGCTTTTTGAATTGACGTTTTTAACCATTTTAAACCCCACGTAGAGAGCTATATTGGCATTGCTGCAACGGTATATGAAGACACATTTGGTTTTCGTTTTTTTGAGACGCAAGTTTGTGGCAATTAATGAAGAGCGTCGAATTTGCAATTGTAGAGTTGCAATATTACCTGCAACTAGTTCTAAGGAAAGCAAACATTTGTGTTTCAATATGCATGTTGTTCTAGGTTATGCAGAACTACCCCAACTCGTGTCCAGTGTTCAATCTGCGGTTCTCCCCAGTGGCCACTGACCTGCTACCCAACTGGGCTGCCCTCCTGAGACAGCTGGAAGAGGAGGCCAACATCAGAGCACTCCAAGTGTGTCCAGATGAGCAGAAAATTGACTTACTCACTGTGCAGCTCTACCACCTCATGTGCTGCTTCGAGGTGCGTTACATCAACATCGCTATCTCCGAATTACTTTTTTACAGACAAATGTTTTGTTATTATCCGCCGCCAGCCTCTCAAGTGCTACAATGGAAAGAGTTTGGATTAGTTTGGTGCAGTCTTTGTTTACGACTCGAAGAGGAGTGAAAAAACAGGATGTAAAAGTCTAACGGACGTGAAACCTAAGTTTTTAGGTGTAAACGGCTGAGCAAATTGAAAATCAGAGAAAAGGGAAAGTGGTTTTCCAACAATATCGCATTTTAAAGATAGTGAGAAAAGTAGGTATGAAAAAATCTACGCGAGCGAGCAAAATCTTTTTAATAGCCGCACAGCGATAGCTGTGTCTATTATTGGCCGTCTCTTGGTTTTTTTATTTCGTCGTCGCGATTTTTGTTACGACCATATGACGTCACAACCACTTCAAATCTGCTTTTTGTTCATTCGTTCATGCAATTTCAACTGAAGTGCGTGCGTGACGTCATTTTTCGCTCTTAGTGGAGCGAGTTTTTTTGTTCATTTGCGTGATTAAATTTTTGGTCACACTTGACTGACCTCACTCACAAAAATGACTTCCTCACTTTGAAATTGACTTTTATTTACTTTAATTCAAAGAGATAAGGTCAAATGGGTGTGTGTCACTCTAAATGAAGGTTATTAGAGAGCAGCTAATAGATGCAGCAAAAACTTTTACAGATTTATAATCAAAATATAACATATCAGCCTTAAATGAAAAGCCGAATTTTTGGTCTGTCTTTTTCACTGTTTTTTTGAGACTGCAGATCTACGAAGCTATTGCGGCTACTTTCTGGCAATCTGCCAGCTATGTTCATCACATGCTGCTTTTTCGCATCATTTTTAAAGTTTTTACTTAGCTTTTTCGAGTAAAGTGGTTTTCGTAAAACATATTAACACGTACCGGCATTTGGGAGCGCTTTTGACCATATCAATCATATATTAAATTTTTAGATGCAATCTTGAGCTATTTATGTGATTTCGCCGTTTTAGAGACTAGTCTTTATACGGATTTTGTTGACCTTTGATTTGATTGGTATCACTTTGAATTTTTTTCCCAAATTCCTCTATTTCCCTGCCTTTCTGAATATTTTTTGTTAATGTCAAATTGTTTTCCGAGGGCAGTCCTAGGGTTATTGTTACTAAGTGACAAAAATCAAACTTTTGATTGGCCAGATTTTCATAAAAATAATTGAACGAATTCTGCGTTTTGTAGATTTTTTTGCTTATGTTTGATGCGTTTTTCATTGCGTGTGGGTCTCAATGAGCAAACAGAAACTGTTTCTTATTAATTGGTAACGTTTGCAATTTTTAGAGAATGTTAAAAAGTTAAGAGATTTTAAGATTTTGTTCTTCAATTTTCATTTTGTGCGGTCTTTTTTTTGAGATGCATTGTTTGTTTTTTTGTATTTTTGTGAAGTGTTGCCCAGCTTAAGCTGGGCAAATATTAGACGATCTGTTATCAAAAGATCTGTTATCAAAAGCTTATCGAGTCGCAATTTGAAAATTTGCTTTTTCCTAATTTGTTTAATTGCTCTGTTTGACTGATTTGTTGTCTGACCCATTTGACTTTTTATCCTCAAAAACGGGATAAACATGTAGAGCTCGGAGGGCATTAAGTTCTAAGCTTTACTATACTCTAAGAATGCGATTCACCAAAACTTTTGAGGAGACAATTTGTTCTTGATCTTAAAGTTTGACCCCTCAATCAACCACCCCTCCTCCTCCTCCTCCTCCTCCCTCCCTCCCTCCCTCCCTCCCTCCCTCCCTCCTCAACCATCCCATTGTCCACCTTCCGGCACCTGTCGATTTTAACCCCCTCTCATCTAGCCTTCTCTACCCCATCCATCGCTTGCTTGACCCCCCCCCCCCACACACACACACACACACCGGTCACCACCCCGACCCTAAGCCCCAGCTGGCAGCTACCGAAGACAGCCGCTGGTTGGTCATTTGAGACCAATTTGCCCGATGTTAATCGGTTGTTTTTTTGTTTGATGTGCCCAATTGATCAGTCTTTAGTTCAAGTGGATTGCTACAGTATACTACTATCACGTAGTTTTTAAAAACCAATTCCAGTCTTTTGTGACATCAAAACGCCAGCATTTTTGATAAGGTATTTGTTCTGGGCGCACCAAAGGTTGTGCGGCCCCGTCTATGTTTCTAATCGAGCCTTAGTTGGAATATTTAGCCGCTATTGTTGTAAACTGGAATTAAGCATAGAAAGTAGACGTTCGTATTATGGGCTAATTTAGATCGTTTCTGTTCGGGGCCTAACCTTAAGTAGAAGCCATTAAGTGGGGTCAATAGGTCATTAACAACAATAGGAAACAGTTTATCATGTGGAAAATTTCGATTTATTTTGAACTGAACTTTGGCTTTGTTTTAGGTGATGACCGATTCGTCTAGGGCCAGTGAGCGAGTATATCCTAGACAGTTCAAGGGAAGAAACAGAGCGCGACCCTTCACATACAAGCCAAACACGGGCCTATTTTTGTTTAACTGATCAAAAACCCAGATCTCAAGAGTAGAATGATGAATTAAGGAGACTTATAAATGTTGGTGTCTTAATGATTGTCGATAAGTACTGGAAGTTCGATAGCCATTAAACAGATGTTGAGCTGATCTTCCATCAAATATTTTACCTTTCTTGTTCGATAATGTCTTTTGACCTTTTCGTGTTGATTTGATAATTTAGTCTGATGATTAAGTGTCCCAATTTATTCTTTTTTCTCTGTTTCTTTTTTGTTTTCGAACAAGTATGTAGGCTTGGTCTTAATGCAGCTGAATCAAAAGACGACTTCCATCAAATAATGAAGAGAAAGGCAAAGTGATATTGGTAATAGTACAATTGGGAACGTGCTGTACTAAGCTAACTTGTTTTTGACCACAGACAGTTTAGGGCTTCAAGCTGTTGATTGCTATCGGACGAAGTTTGAGCCTATTTTTGTAACGTGTTTGTCTTTCTTAAGCAAAATTTTTGCTTGACCATTTTTGCACTTTTGTTCTGGAACATTTTTTTACTTCTGAAGTAGACTTCTCAAGTGCCTTTTCTCAAGTAAAGTTTGTTGCTATAATAAAAACGATTGGAAGATAGGAAATCACGGTGTGAAAGCCGAGTGGGTAATGCTTCTGTCGAGAAATACGGAGGTCGACGGTTCCAATCCATCCCTGGTCGGATGTTCTGCACCCATAAAGAAAAGTGGATCTATTCGGACCCCCATTACAATTTCTTTATTGTTATGTAGCACGTTACTGTGTAAAAATAGCACGTACGCATGAGTTTGTAAAAGTTATATGCCCACTAAGCGGGGGAGGGACGAACTGTTTAAAGTTCTGACAAATTTTTAGAAAGGTTTTACATCTAGCCAGAAAGATTTAAGCGGCGAAATTAAATACCTCCAATAAATGTTGGCTTCTGGAACAAAGATGTGCAGGAACGTTGTACTGAAGTGTGCTACACTCAGTAACACTATTTGATAATCTTAGTGCTATTTTGAGAATTAACGTTATAGTGCGTGAAGCACAATCTTGAATTGGACAAAGTCCACTTTAACGTGTGAACAAATTACTAAGTAGTTTTGAATAAACTACTATTTTAAGATCACTAACTCAAACTAAAACTACCATGACGTGATATTGTCACGCCACGTAGAAAACACCAACTTAACCTTGGTAACTCTGTCGACACTGTTATCTCCATCCAATAGGATACTAGATAACCACGTGTCCGCAAGTATAGAAGGAGCTTGCACGCTCAACTACCAACACTTTGGTCCCTGATAACTTCTAATTTAAAATCATACTCCCGTAGTGCTCCCTTGCTCAATCTCAGCTTACTTGAGATATTTTTCTAACTTAGAATATTTTGTGACTTGTTCTTAACTAAGAACTTTCTAAGTCATAAAATATTAACTTAGCACGATTTTGGAAATCAGGTAAGTTCAGCTTAATTCTCTAAGTTATAAATTAACATCTCTTAAAGTTACAAGTTAACTTAGAATATTTCAACCTGTGCTATCTCAACCTTAATAACTTTAACCATTCTATCCCTTCATGTTCGGTTCATATTTGATGCTGTTCAACATAACTTATTAATTCATATTTGCATTTAACTTTCTTTAATACTTAACTATATACCGAGACTAGAACTAGGGGTTGAACTCTCAAGTTATACATGTGGTCCCGCGATTAACCCCGTCGTTTAAGTATCTAATGTACGGACCAGCAGTATAAATGGTGGTCCCAGAGAGGCTACTTTAATTTAACTTGTTCAATTATTACAGAGAGACTACTTTAATTTAACTTGTTCATTTAATACAGAAAAGGCAAATTCAATTTAACTTATTCACTTGATATAGAGAGGCCACTAAATTAACTTTTGTAATTTAACTATTCAAAGGGCTTCTCACTAAAATCCTTATTTGAATTTGATTTAAACTATTCCTCTGTTCTTAATAGTTTTAATACAACTTCAGTCATTTAAACAATGACCAGTCCTGGTGGTAGTACTCCTCCACCTGCCGTTACTCCCCCACCTGAAGCTCCCATAACACATCCAAATCTTTCACTTGTATCTTTTTCAGGCAATGATCCTAATCCGGATGCCACTTCTTTTTGGAACTCTGTAGAAAACAAAATACTCTTTTCACTAGGCCTACAGCACCCGCTGCACAAACTAGCTATGATAAAAGGCAACAGTCCTTATTCGGCTCACTTTTAACTGATACAGCACTAGAATGGTTTGAAAGTGAAGTCACAGATGCTACAGAATGGAATACCTTAAAAGATGAATTTATAAAAAGATTCACAGACGGTAGAGACCAATTTAGATTTAGACTTGAGGTTGAGAAGACATTCAGGAAAGAAGGAGAATTAATACAGAACTATCTACATAGAATAAAGAGTGGAGTTGGTAAAGGTTGGCCAAAAAAGATACCAACAAGTATTGAAGGTGATGACAATATAAGAAGGGAGAAAGAGATCCAACATAGACAACGAAGTCACAAATAGATAGATTTTGCTAAGAGAGGACTAAGACCACAAGGTTTAAAACGCAAAGCGCACGAGAAACTTATTGAGAATCCTTCAATAACTTGGACACTGTTTGTTGATCACTTAGTTGTAAAAGACTTAACATTTTCTGTAACAACAGAGTCTAGTGGAGCTACAGGAATAGATAAACTTAAAACACTCAAGAGCAAAATTAATGATTTACCCAGTCTTTTCAAAAGCAACGAAGTGAATGCTATAGATACTTCTAGGCCTAGAGACCCAAACATAAAAGGCAGTCCTAACAGTACTAAATTCTGTGATTATTGCAGAAGCAATGGTCATTCCATCTCTAGATGCACAAAGAAACAGATAGATGATAGTGTTAACAAATTAAGAAAGGAACTAGTTGAACCAAGAAGGCCAAATATAACATTCTCTAATGATTATAGAAAGAATAACCGAGGCAATGTAAGATTCAATGGTCCTAGAAACCAAGGCTACCAACCAAGAGGTGGCTACTCAAACTATAATCCTAGGTTCAACAAGCCTAATTATCAACAAGAAAGTACATCTTTTAGCAGTTAGGGCAATAGATTCACTCAACCATACGAACAAACCTTCCCTCAGCAAAACACATATAGAAATAATCAACCAAATCTTGAACAACAATCACCATCACCACAACAACAGCAACAGCCACAAGGTGCTAGCTTCTATACACCAAGTAGAAATAACAATCTACAACAAAGGCAATCTAAACCTAAAAATATTCAACAACAATCAAATCAAATAAGTTTCGTTGAAGGTGATGATGACTACGTAAATGCTATAACAGACTTCTTTCCTTTAAACTTTTGAAGTCTCCGAACGCTACTAAAGAAAGTAGTACTAAGTCAAGAATTTACCTCAATTTATATCACTTTGCCACCGGAGACATTAAAAATAATAGTGGTTTAGAAGTAGAGTTCATGATTGACCCAGGATCAACTTGCACTATCATCAATCATCCTACATTCCTTGCTCTAGTAAACCTTGGACAAAATTTGCATTTACAAAATACAAATTGTGATTCAAAAACATATACTGGTTCATCAATCAGAATGCTTGGCTACACAACTATTCAATCTAGCTTTGAAACTGACGGTAAATATACAGTCCCCCATAAAGTATTCGTTACTAAAGAGCAGAGACAGAACATAATAGGTATTGATTTCTGTCATTTCTTTTTAAAAGCACTTCACTTCGATATCCCCGCAGTAGAATTTAAAACTGAATGGAATTTAATTTGCTACGGCTCACTCAACAATGAAAAAGATTATCCATACATAACTAAAATGACTGCTTTAAACATAGCTCAACCGATCTTTCTGCAACAAAAAAGTACACAACTGTACAAGCAAAAGCACCCCAATCAAGCCTTATTTCCACCAGGAACTTATGTCATGCCTCATATTAATGTTGCAAAAACTGACCTAGTCTTTGTGAACACACTTTGTCCACAACTGAAGAATTTCTACCCATATTCATGGAGAATCAAAAGAATCACCCAATACAGATAAATAGAGGAATAATAGGTTATGCTATGTGTGATATAACCGACAAACCTATACAAAGATACAATATCAAAAACTGTGCCGAATCTACAAGTACAATACTAAACGAAAGTGAGGACCATAACAGTTGCTTCATACTGAACACAGTAGTAAACAATTTACAAGAAGGACAGCAAATTCAAACTAATTCTTGCATTAGATATGTAGATTTTCGTACCCAATCTATGTTTGACTCTAATATGCCTATAGCGCACACGATATCCTCAGATGTAGAAATGAGAAAAGGTTTTGCTAACACCGTCTCCAAAAGAATACCCTTATTAAAGGACTACTGTAAAAGTAGAAACTTTGATATAGGTGACATAATAACTTTCAGAGCAGATAATAACTTAGTATATAATCTCATCACTAAGGCTGATCATTATGAAAGGCCAACAATTGAAACAATCAAAACAACGCTACTTGCTATGAGAGATCATGCACTAGGACTAAATTTACGCTGTATAGCGATGCCAAAAATAGCTTGTGGTTTAGACGGAATGGATTGGAGAGAGATATCTTCTCTAATTGAACAAACATTTTAGAATTCAGGAATAACTATCTATGTGTATACAAGCAAAGATGATATTGATAAACTACAAAAAGTAGAAACCAATACACTAGAACAGGAAGAGGTGCTCGAGGTTATTGAAAGTGAGTTAATAGAAAAATGCAAAGATGAGAGAGAACTAGCCACAGACTTCTCCATCGAAGCCAAAGAGTTATGTAGACCTAAAGTCAACGACCAGTTTCCTAAGTTTAGAGATAAACTACAAAGCAACCGAATCATAAAAAAGCAGTTAGTGTTTTTGTAATTAAGCAAAATAGAAATACAGTTAAAGACATAGAGTATCTAGAAAGGTTCTTAAATAACTTTGATTTCACGCAAAGTGATTTGACTGATGATGAATTGTTTGAGTTGATAGAAATAATACTTCAGGATAATGATGTCTGTTCACATCATAAGTATGATATTGGCAGAACTAAACATAAGTTTCATTTACCCCTAAAGAAAGACGCAACCTTTAAAAAGCAACGACCAAGCAAAATACCCATTCATCTCAGATAAATTTGAAAAACTAATGGATGAATTAATTCAAGCAGGGATAATCAGAGAGCTCAATGAGAACGATGATATGAATAGTTGGTTTGTCAATCCCCTTATTATATTACCTAAGAAGTATTATGTAAAACTAGTCATTGATGATAGATACCTAAATTCTATAACTGATACAAGTAATTCTAGTTGGCCACTCGAACCACTAAACGTTCTAATGACAAGAATAACCGGAACTAAATTTACAAATTGTGATTTATCATCGGCTGATAATCAAGTGCCACTAACTGAAGATACACAGAAGTTACAAGTTTTATTGTAGGAGGCAGACAGTACACCTATCAAGTAGGATTTTATGGTCTTAAGCCATTAACCAGTTTCTTTAGCAAACTAATGCGTTATGCCTTTGGACCTCTTATAAAACGTAAACAAGCCATAACATATATAGACGATACTTTATTACAAGCTAAAGATAAACAAGAAATGTTCACATTAGTAAAAGAGTATCACTCTTTGCTTTGAAACGCAAACCTTAAAGCAGCCCCCGTTAAAACAATGTTTTTCTTACGCAAAGTGAGATTTCTAGGACATGTTATATCTAAAGACGGACTATCGCCTATTGCTTCGCGTTTAGATGTTATTAGAAACCTAAAAACGTCAGAATCGAAAGCAGAAGTTTTAAGAGTTTTAGGAATGATGGGTTTCTATCACACCTATATTTTAAATTTTCACATAGATGCAAAACTTTATATGACTTAACTAAAGATACAACACTATTCAAGTGGGTACCAGAACACGAAAAGGTATTCACAGACCTTAAACAAAGATTCTGTCACGGCATTTCTAACGCCTTTTCCTTTTAATGACTATCCCTTTCATATACATGCTGATTCATCTAATTTAGGAACAGGTTGTGTTCTTATACAAGATTTTCCTGATAGAAAGCGTATGATTTCAGCAAACTCGAGAGTATTTGATAAAGCTGAACAAAATATGTCCCCTCAACATAGAGAACTATGCGGAATAATATCTGCATTACAAACATATGAATTTTATTTTATTGGTTCCCCTTTTCCAATTTACCTATATTGTGATCACAGGCCAATTCTATTTCTTTGGTCACGACGAGGACAAATGTCACATCGTTTCTTTAAGTATCAAGTTGTTATAACTAAGTTCCAAAACTTGCAAATTATATACACTGAAGGCAAAATGTTAGCGTTCCCTGACATTCTTAGCCGAAATGTTTCTTTAGCAGATGCTAAACTTTATCAACTAGAACACAAAGTAATACCTAAAGATATAAAGATTCATATCAACGGAAAAGAAGTTAACTATTCTGTATTGAATCAAGACGATAAGGACGCAACAGCTAACGACTATTATCCAATTATTGCTCAAGTAAAAGGCGAAAAAAAAGAAACTAATCAATATAAACGATGAAGGTGACTTTAGTGTAGATGATGCACCAGACTACATAAATGAGCAATGTAATGCTATACACAGTTTTTCTGATTGTTTTCGCTACGGGACACAAATAAATCAAATAAAGAAATTAACTTCAGAATTAACTAGCGAATATGATAATCACTACTGTTCCGAGATAGAGGAAATAGTTGAAATAAGTGATGATCGAGAAGGTTACGATGACCAAGATTGGTTAGACTTAGTAGAGGGTAATATTGAAAATTCATTTATTGAACAATTAGAATCTGCTAAAGCCGACTATATCAGACGGACAAAATTCAAGAAACTTATTGAACCAGAAGCTTTTCAAAACTTCTCAGAAAAGGATGTCCACACAGATACATTAGATTTAATAGCTAAGGTTACAGATTTTGCAAAAAAACGCTAATCTTGGCACTGATAATAATCTTGAAGAACAAGTAAACGACACCGTGATAGATAAAGTTAAAGATTGGTTAAAAGTAGGCAAAGCTCCAGAAAAGGACTACATTATTAAACAATCTAAAACACTACAAACCTACAGAAATAATTTCAACTTGTTGTTTTTAGAGAGGCAATATGATTTACTCTGTTATTCCGAACCTTGTGAAGACGGCTCTTTTGACGTTAGGATATGTTTACCACTTTCACTATTTATAAAAATATTCGAAGTCGCACATACGCATGAACTTAGTGGTCACAGAGCAGAAAGCACAACTTACAATAGAGTTAAGCGATATTTCTATTGGCCCGGTATGTTTAAATGGATTGAAATGTTAATGTTAGATTGCCTAAGTTGCCAAACTAATAAGTCAGCACGCAAAGACTTGAACAAAGCACCCTTAGAACCATGGGGACAATTAGAAGCTATGCCCCTACATACACTTCATATTGATCATAAAGGTCCACTACGACCACCTAGTAAACGAATTAGATTTTGTCTTGTAATAGTAGACGCTTTCTCTAGATTTATACAAGTATACCCTAGCAAGAATGCTGAAGCTCTCGAAACAGTAAATCAACTAGAGAAATTTATAATTACATTCGGTATACCGCAACAAATAGTACATGATAACGGCAATGCTTTTATTAGTAATGATTTCGTTCTCTACACAAACGAAATGGGAATTACACTATGCCCCCGAACTGCATATTCACCGTGGACTAACGGCAAAGTAGAAGTACAAAGTAAACATCTGACTAATTACCTAAGACATTTTCTTAGTAAAAGTGGATCTAATTGGTCCGAGTATACTAGTAAATTTGCATTTTCCCACAATACTGCAGTAAACTACAGTACGGAATATACCCCTTATGAAATACTATTCGGAACGAAACCGCAAATACATACCCTTATCACTAAAGTTAGGACTACTACGAGATAATCAAAAGAAATGCACATCAGAGTATTGTAATAATCTACCGCCACACTCACTTAGTGAAGAAACTTGTAATAACAAAAAGATAGAGAAATTGTTACAAAACAGATTATCTAACGAAATGTTAAAACGAGAAAAAACATTTGAAACTATATACTCGAATACCTACACTAAATGCAGACAAACTACGAATAAAGCGCACAAGTATAGAAATAGATTTCAACTCGGAAAGACTATACCTGAAGGTAGAAAAGTACTACTAGAAAATCACTCTAAAGGACTACTAAAGTCTAAAAAGCTACAAGAGCTACGCTCAGGCCCTTACACTGTGCCACGAATGCTAACTAATACTACATATGAAATACAACATGATAAAACAAATGAGAAGAAAACCGTGCATAGAAATCATATAGTACCTTATTACCCGAAAGAAGAAAAAATACAAGAGTTAGTTGAGAACTATGTAGTCCCAGACGATACGGATGATTATTATACTCAATATAATAAGCATAATATATCCAAATTTAATGCTTATAGAGGCGCATAACATATTGCTATTTTGCAGTGGCCCTTAGTAGAAACACAACCTACTATAAGTCCTAATATTACACTACAGCCAACTTATAATGTTGAGGCTACCCCAACAAAGGTCTCAGGCTTAGAATCGCTACAAACACGAGCAGATAATACTACGCATATGCAAGGCACAAGCGCTTCTAGTTTTCTACCCCCACGCATCTCAACACCCTACCCTATGCAAAATATGTATTCACCTAAAAGCCCACAGCAAGAAGATTTTTCTATCCCACCTGATAATACTAGTAAATTTAAAGCTACACGCAAATTGTTCCCTCAAGAAACACATAATAGCCCCACATCATCACCTCATAATTCCACATTTACAGCTTCACCTAATGTTTTTAATTTACCAGACCCAAATGAAGTATTGAGAAGACCTCAGCGTAATAGAAAAGCACCTACTTTTTTGGTGAACCTATTACTTCTGACTTGATACATAAACTCAAAAAGAAATAGAGACACAAAATCTCTTAGATAATACCTTATATACTAAAAAGCGCAAACGCGCACAAAAAAACAATAAAATAATAAAGTTAAAAAATATAAAAATAGTAAAGGCGCAAACCAATAGTACATGCGCAGAAGATAACAAAAAATATTATTGAGCGATATTTAAGAATTTTTGTTTCTCTCCCCTTTTCAATTGCTTAGATGCTGCATGATTACACCTCTCACGGTTCTGGCAACTAAGCTCTCCGTCTCAAAGACCAGACTCTCCTTGTAATTGAGCTGTATCATTTTCAAATACAGCTCCTGTAGAGTGGGCCCTGTCTTCGGATCCCACCACGCATCCCTCAAGGTCCATAGTTGATTTTCCCATTTCTCGTGCTTGTCGCACCACTTTGTCATGTCTTCGTCCCCCCTCTTAGCATATAGTTTTTCACAAAATTAAAATATTAAATTTTTATTACTAAAACCAAACTACTCAGTCATAATCTCCGGACCCTATTTTTACCGTTAAATTCTTGCAACCCCGATAAAGACCAAAATTAACTGCTAGTTAATTTGAGTAAAATTTACACTCACTTTTTTTCCGAAGAAGAATTCGATGACTTCTATAGTGTGCTTGGAAACACACTGAGTACACCTCATTTCCCATGGACTGTAGCTCCCACGTGCCCTCAGTATTCCCCACACCTCGTCGTCAGATAACACGAGAAACATATATTTATAACTTTGAGAAAAGAAGAAAATAAATTCAACTGGCCCTAAACCAGAAGTATCTTCATAAATAAAATGAAGATACTGAGAGCGTCGAATTCGCTCTAGATCTCCCGAAACAGGTTCCAACACCACTCCACTCGAACTACATTTCCATCTGGCATTATCCAGATCCTCGCTGTTTTCAGCATTATCTCTAAGATAATTCTTAGTTTCCCAATTCATAATTCTTGAGAACGAAGGAGTACAAAAAGAATATATAAACGGAAATTGAAGAAGAAATGCATAGTTTAAAATGAATTAAAGATTGAAAATGGAATTAATGGTCAAGAACAAAATAAAAGTTAAAGAATGAAATACAGAAAGAATGATAAGAAGCTAAAAGTTAAAAGAAGAATTAGATTGAAATGAAAAGTTGCAGAAAAGATTTGAGTAAAAGTTAAACAAGGACCAACTGTATAGTAAGAACGTTAAGGCAAAAAGCAAATAGCCCACTCAACACAAATCTTACACAAAAGCATACGATTAATCACTAATGCAAGCTGTCACACACACATAACTCCTCTAAATGTTCAACACTAATACATTTTCAACATTTACGCATACCTTTTATTGCAACGCTGAAAACACATGTTACTCAAAGCAAAGTTAAGTAGAAGTTATTCTCCCATGAGCAAATACCTTATTTAAGTTAATTACCTTGAGTACAGAAATTCGACCCTTGCAAACTACTTAGTCCACGCTAAATCGCATTTAGTCAGGAACACACACTTTAAGCAACCTACATAGTCAACAAATAGATCTAACATTACTAGCTTAAGGACCCAAGGAATGTTTAAAATAAAAATTAGAGCACTTATGAACAAATAACTAACCGCAAAATTACAACTTCTAAACACAAGAGTTACTTCAACTAAGAACAAACAAAACTCCGGTAATAGAACAAGTAGAAATCTATTTAGTAATATGGCTAAGCCCACTTCTATCACCAGTCAGTTGAACATGCATTTCAACCCTACACTAACTTGAATTGATAAAATGTGCGAAATCATAGAAATTATAAGAAAAATTTCAAAATCAAAAATTGCCCGTTTATGAACGCGTCAAGATACGAAACTCAAAATTTATTCATATATGCAGAAAAACATAACAAACAAAACGTTGCGAGCGAATTTTCTATATTGAGCTTATAAGTGAAAATATTGCAATCTATAGTTAATTTTCAACACTAAAATTTGATAATTCAATTTCTCACACGAAAAAAACTCTCCGAAACTATTTGCTGAAGCAAAAGTGTTATTTTTTGGCTTAACCCAAGCACACACAATTACACTATAGTCCTACATGTGGTATTTCTCAAATTGGCATTAAAAGTTGATTTTCTAAGACATATAATTTAATTGTATAGAACAACAGCAACTCTTGTACATGCAATTTTGCAAGGTTATCGTAATGTGCTTGTCGTATGACCAATTTATCATCATGCTACATGCCACTAGTCAAGGCTAGCCATTGGCCAATCAGAATTGAGCACACAAATTCTGGTAACTTAACCCTGAAATCCACTATTTAAGAACCTCACCCAATCTCAAAATCAGTTTTCTCAGTTACCTTCTGAAATCAATTACTTCTTTCGTTCTCAAACTCAGCTCTAACTGAACAATCTCTCTCTCTCTCTCTCTCTCTCTCTCTCTCTCTCTCTTTCTCACTCTGTCCCATTTTCTATCTTTCACATTTTTGCCCTTTGCCTCTTTCAACAAAATGACTCAGAAAACTCAGCAAAGTTTTCAAGCATTTCAATTTGTGGCCACCATATATCACAACACATCTCCACCACACATATATCAGGTATCTCAGTTCAAAATTAATTCTCAATTCAATTCTCAGTCAGTAACTATAGAAAGAGTATATGGCTCTTCAGACAATTTAGAAAGCCCTAAATCCCAACCACTACCCATACTGAACACTTTCATCACTTGTTAACACCCACAGCACAGAGTTAGAACCCGCTTCAAAGCTGATCAATCCTAATTTATGACCGAAGTCTCATTCGACCAAAACGGTTTTCTTATTTCTTTCTATCAAGCCTGATACACTTGTGAAGGTTTCTATTAAAGCAAAAGCTGAAATTCAATAGTGAATTAAACACCTTAACCAATTGTCAAATCTCTAACGAAGTATGAGCTGTAGTGTTTTTTGCCATTAATTCTAACAAGGATCCTATTGCTGTCTTCTGGGGAAAGTATAACCCTCAACAATTTAACAGTTTATTAATTCAAAATTCATTCTTCAAGCTTAGTTGATTTAGATATTTCAAATGTCCCTTGTTTGGAAATCAGAACCACCAACTCATCAATGAATATTCCGTTAAACGATTATTGGGTTATAGCTTCAAGAACAACTTTCTCAACTTCTTACAGTCCTTATAACATCCCGCATAAAATCCTGAAATATAATAACAAATCAGCCAAAATTGATCGTATATTTCATATAAAGAAAATATTGTTATTTTCTTCGTAAAAGACCAGTTTGTAAACTTAGAAATAATTGTTTGTTGGCCCCTAACAAACCAAAACATATTGAACGCTTTCATTTCCAATTAAACAACAGAGACGAAATAAATCTTGATACCATTGGAGCTCCCTTTACTGTAGACCCTTAATCTATGTTACCACTTTCCCTTGAGGCACAAGTTCTTACTGCTCTTGCATTCGACCCGTTATCGTATATTAGAATATTCCTCATACAGAAAATATTGATATTCGGAAATAAAACTGTAACACTTGAAAAGTGTTTTGTTTCTAATCATCAGAGAATAGTTGCATTCTTCGTAACATCAGAAAATAACGCAAAATTTGTCATATTTTGGGTACCATATAATCCCGCTCACGTTCACGAGCTAAAATATCAGATTACTTTCACGGATAATATTAAATTGAATTTGTTAGACGCACCTTATACTGTCTTCGTTTATTAAATGGAAGACGGAGAAATCAAAAAGTCACCAACAATAGACGAAGTAATAACCGTAAGTTACAAAATGTTTCTTTTCATATTATTTTGCTTAACTCTGTTCCTACCTGTAGTAACTGATATTGAGTCTGAAATTGTTCAACTTATTGCAAATTTAGAAATACTCTTTGAATATAACGATTCTCACCCACACTTCATAAAATGTGTCGTAAATAGAAATAATTGTCTACCTGAAGAAATTCCGTACCTTAAATTACTAGAGCCTCCTGAAAAGCTATTAGTTTGGTCAAAACCTAACGGCCATATGCCACTATCACTGAATAAAGACCAGTTCTTTAAAGAAAAACTTACTGATAAGAAAGCGCTTTTTTAAAAAGTAGAACATTTTATAACCTACACAGGAAACCAAAATCGTTCTGTCCAGTTTCTTAAACTTATTGCTATAATACCTCTTGCACTTCTCTGTGTTATAACTGCTTGCTATGCAAAATATTTGATCTTCATTATATTTCTTGTATTATTAATCTTAACGTCTTTCACTGACGCCAGACCAATCGAAAAGATGAGTATCTATGAAAACACAGCTCCTAACCTTCATGTTAACCACTTTGACTGCTCAAAAATGATCTCAAACCAGATGTATTCTCTTAACAAAGTAGCACCCTGCGAATTTTGCCCTGATAAAATTAGCACTAATCAAGCACGAGTCACTCTCTACCAAAGAAATTATAAAGTTAAGCTAGAAGCAACTATGTGTAAAGCAACCCAACAGCAATTACGTTGGTTTTGCGATTCTTTTGACTCTAGCGGCATAGATGCCAGACATAACACTATTACTACTTCAGTTAAGCTTGATGCTCAGAAATGTAAGCTTGCAAAGGAAAGAAAAAAGATAAAGCTTCCACCTTCTTCTAATTCAGTAGAATTCGATTTTGACAAATCTTTGTTCTCAAACTTTAACTGAGGCGATGTTGGAACTGGAAACAGTGAATGTAACTCCCGAGGTTGGATTACACATTACACTTATGAGACATATATGCAAAATGTTAGCCTGAATGTAAACCTTAGAGATGGCACAGTTAATAACTGTCAAAATATACCTCTACCTTGTCCTTTATCAGCAGGAGGCTGCAATTCTACATCTACTGATCCATTTGCATACACTTGGGATGAACCCAATAATTGTCTTTTCACTATGATTCGCACTTTTGACGCTCAAATGATTAAAGCTAATGACAAATACTACATAGTAAAGGATCCTAAACTTACTTCAGCTCAGTCAGACTTCGACTTACAAAGCTTTATGTTCCAAGTTTATAATAAACCACAGTCTTTATGTAGTCATCCACAAATAGTATATCCTACGCCATATGATTCTCTATATATTAGTCTTCGTGACGGTTTTGATATGAATACTGGAGAACCCATTCACAAATATAACTCTGATACCGGTGCTATCACGCTTAAAAATAAATATTATTCCAGTGACAACAAAACAGTTGAAACAAAGCATTTTCAAATCTATGAGAATATTGATTTCGAAGCCCATCTTGGAACAAACATTGACTATTTGAACTTTAATAATCTTCGGCAACTTCAAACTTCTACTCTAGAGCTATTAAGAAATGACTGTGAATTAGAGCGCTCAACTATTCTCAACACTTTAATGATTTCTCATGAAAATCCGCGTTTAGCTGGATATACCTTAACAAGAAACAGATCTATGTTTATCAAAACAAACGGCACAATGTCGCCTGGCTATATAATCGTCCTGAGTTTCATTCACCTTTACAAATTCTTAGTAAGTGCTATAACCGAATACCAAATCTCTATGAAGATGAAATACGTTTCGTTGATCCGATTTCTAGACAAACTTTCACTGAAGCCGAAGAACAATTGTGCTCTGATAAACATTCAAACTTATTTCAACTAGATGTTGACGATGACAATTCATGGGTTCAACTAACCCCACAGATAACAAAAGTAAGAGGACCTGCACTCTTTAAACCACACATAGTCATTCAGCAAATTGCAAATATAATTACTGCAAGCATTCAGGCTTCTACCTACACATATAAAGAAATGATGGCTTTCTGGAATTCAATAAATTTCAACTCCAAATTGAAAAGAATTCTTCTCAAACACTTTACTAAGTCATTGTTAGATAGCAGAGAATCATTTTCAAATATTTCAGGCACGAATTATTATAAATCTAGAACTATTTATCTAGATTCATTCATTTCACCGGACTTCTTTAATAATCAATTTGTTGAACCCTTTGGTAAAATACAATATATAATCCAGAGATGCGGAATATTCTTTGCCGCTTTCTTATTCATTAAGATACTCATCGACATAGTCTTATGCTTAATTCGAGCAATGCAAATTAACAAAATTACAGATGCATCTATCCATTTTGGTAAAGCACTCTTTGCTGCCACATTTGATTTAATGTCAGTTCCATTTCTGACTTCTATCTATCAAGCAACTAATTCAGAGAATAATAACACTGATGAAAATAGAGAACCAACAATGCAAGTTCCAAAATCTGATAATGCTTTTACTAGAGAACGAGTTATTCAAACCCCACCTTATGCAGAGAATATAGGCTTACAAGCTATAAGACTTGAGAATAAAAGTGGTTATCCGAACCTACATGATGGGAATAATAAAGACAAAAATAGAAACGATCACAACGTTCCTACGTCTCCAGTATAGCATTAATTCCTCTCTTACTTTAATATCATCAAACTATATGATGATAATGCAATACAGACTGACTTCATATTTACTACTGATTTACTTTAGAAGAGAATACAAAAAATAAGAAAGAGAATACTTGCAAAATAACTTCAAAAAATATACTCTTAGAATAGAATAAGAGTAGAGAATACTTGATACTTCAGGAACTTTCTTCAATTCCTAACGAATTGATACCAGTCTTTCAAAAAGAACCTTCAAGTGGTTGGCCCGCATAAAATACACAATCAACTTCTAAACCTCAATCTGGAGTTAAACAACTTGACAGACTAGTACAACCCACAACTCACGTTACCCCATCTACAACTTTTCTCTCAGCTATCAAGATTTCAGCAGTACAAACTCAAGCAACTAGTGCAAATTCATCAACGACGATTACATCATCCAAAAAGAGAACTAAAACAGCAGATAAAATTGCAAAGAAACAACCACGTTAACAATTCATTAGAGAGACCTTCAGCCCAGCGACACCGCTAGAAGTAAATATACCCAAGACAAACAGTACGGTACCCCACATCTTAGCAACCACTACAACTGTTCAATCGTCACGACCAAACTTTCTTAATCTTCATCATTACACAACTACCCCCCTGCAAGACCGCCTACAAAAACAACATCAAGCTGAGATACAAGCTAAAACCCCCGGTTTTAGTGGACACCCGAACTACGATACGAATTTAATCTACCAGTTGCAACCCAACATCAAAAATTCAATCTCTTTGGTTATTTGTCGAACAAAAATTCTTATCTGCTAACTAATCGCAAGATACAAGGACAAACAATACAAGTCCTGTTTGATAATATTACAGCAAACCTCACTCCTCAGCTTGATACCTTCACTTATCAGGTACAGCAAAACTTTCTGACAGAAAGACAACGCTCTCAACAGCTCGAACAACGGATTACTGAGCTCCAACTGGAGCATCAACTGGCGCAAATCTGAAGCATCAACTCCACATCCTCCGCTCATCACGTTGAGCACTCACGGAATGGAATAGATAAATTTGTGGTTGTTGATATTCAGTACTTCCTTCATTACTTCTTCTTCTTTCTCCCGCGGTGAGGAAAATTATTCGTTAGTTTAAACGCCTAATTATTATTCATTTTGATTACCTTACTCTCTTTGATTCCATTACTTACATCAAGTAAAGTAATCCGCATTTCTTCTATCTTCATTGAAACTATCTTCAATGATTACACTCAGTGCAATTTATGGTGAACAAGGAGTCCATTCTTATCTCTAGATTGCAGATTTGATTTGTTCTCGCTTCTCTAATAAAATCGATTCTTTATTTTTACCGATTTATCTTGCTTATTATCATCATTCAATTGTTCCATCGAATTCCATAATTTATTTAATGTCTTACAATCTTTCAGTAGACGTTAAATATTTCAAAACATATTGTGATCTCGCTGAATTTATTCAATCGCAAGTTATTAAAACTTCGAAAACATTCTTAGTTGGAAATAAATTCTATACCCCATTGTCAGTTCATTGGACATTTTAGTTACAAGAGATTATCTTATTCTTGCAACATAACAATTCCAATGAAATTGTAGTTTATTTTCATCAAGTTCCTGAGTACGATTTATTTGAAACTCTAAAGCTTATTCATACGGTAGAAATTCTTAACATCAATAATCTAGACTTTCGACCGTTCACTTATTTCAATTAATATGTTAGTCTTCAATATTTTGGTAATCAAGAATCTAGAACACTTTACATATAATGTTACAACATTTCGCTAAAAAATTATTCTGATTTCCATCCGCCACTTATAGTTTCATAACTATTTGAATTTCTCCTTTAATTCCTTTCAAAGTTTAATTGGTCTTCCATTCTCCCCATTGACCCAAAAATTGAACTACTACATTATGAACACATATTTTGAAGGAGGTGTTGATATCGAATGGTTTAAAGATTATTGTCCACTCTCTGATCATGTTGAATCCGCATGGGTTAACTTTTCTAAACAGATTATTTTTAACGATAAAGTTTTCAGAATCTCTGAACTATATTGTTCTGAATTCCAATGCGAAGTTATTTTATTCCTTGAAGACTTTGAACAAAAAAAATTGTTATTTATTTTGAACTAATGACAAAAAGCAAGAATAATTATTTCATGAAGCTAATTCATAATGATCAACCAAGTCTAAATATTAATTCCTTAAACTTCAGCTACAAAGCTTACTTCAATTGATTTATTCTTCAACAATACTCAAATAAAGATGAATTACTAAACGGAATTCTTTATTGGGGAGTCATTTCAGCAACATTAGCCTTTATGGTGTTGTGCTCAGTCATTTTAATCTCTTTGTTTATTTACCTTGCTTGTCATTATAGACCATTAAATTAACCAGTATATTCCTTGATTTGTATTATCTTATTATTCAACTTCAGATGTATTAACAGCACAACAGTACAACTTTTATAGAAAACACTACAAACGGTCTACCACAACGGCCACCCGAAAAAAATTGGATATATTATTTTGTACGGCCTTGTATCTTAGGACATCTTCAACCCTTCTTCAAGAGAGAACTCAGAAACAAGAAGCTACGATGAACTTTAGAACTTTAACCAAGTAGTCCACCTCATAAACTTTAAATGCTTAATTATTATAAAATTAAGCTAAATAATTTATTCGATTATGTAAAATTTGATGTTTTGATTTAATACCTATGGACCAGGATGGGATGTACTGAAATGTGCTACACTCAGTAACACTATTTGATAATCTTAGTGCTATTTTGAGAATTTACGTTATAAAGAGTGAAGCACAATCTTGACTTGGACAAAGTCCACTTTAACGTGTGAACAAATTACTAAGTAGTTTTGAATAAACTACTATTTTAAGATCACTAACTCAAACTAAAACTACCATGACGTGATATTGTCACGTCACATATAAAACACCAACTTAACCTTGGTAACTCTGTCGACACTGTTATCTCCATCCAATAGGATACTAGATAACCACGTGTCCGCAAGTATAAAAGGAGCTTGCACGCTCAACTACCAACACTTTTTGGTCCCTGATAACTTCTAATTTAAAATCATACTCCCGTATTGCTCCCTTGCTCAATCTCAGCTTACTTGAAATATTTTTCTAACTTAGAATATTTTGTGACTTGTTCTTAACTAAGAACTTTCTAAGTCATAAAATATTAACTTAGCACGATTTTGGAAATCAAGTAAGTTCAGCTTAATTCTCTAAGTTATAAATTAACATCTCTTAAATTCTATCTAAGTTACAAGTTAACTTAGAATATTTCAACCTGTGCTATCTCAACCTTAATAACTTTAACCATTCTATCCCTTCATGTTCGGTTCATATTTGATGCTGTTTAACATAACTTATTAATTCATATTTGCATTTAACTTTCTTTAATACTTAACTATATACCAAGAGTAGAACTAGGGGTTGAACTCTCAAGTTATACATGTGGTCCCGCGATTAACCCCGTCGTTTAAGTATCTAATGTGCGGACCAGCAGTATAACGTAAACTCAATGTATATGCATAAGTTCGTTTCAATTTCTAAAATTTAACTTCGTATATTGTGCGCTGTCCGAATTTTAAATTGTTTTGTCTGTTGCTGATATGGATGCAAGATGGTTGCAATCTTGGAACAGCGCTATATTAAAATACTCATACATACTTTTGACCTTCCGTACGTACCTATTTTTCTTGACCAAGTCAGTAGGCTACATAATTGTACTGCAATTGGTAAAATAACTAAAACTCTGAAGCTCATCAGATGAATTTGATACCAAATTTGATTCTGAAAGTACACTTTGGTAACTGCGTTCACTTGAGTACGCTAAAAGTACACTTCAGTAATATTGAAAATTATTAGCTGAACCTAGCACAGCATTTGCGTATGTTTCTTGTTCTTTTCGACGTACCAAGATATTCATGGATTGAAACGAAGCCAGTAAAACCGTTGATAACGAATTCGAAAGTGTTTGCCTATCTTGATTAATTTACAAGTACTCGTTTTTTGCGTTTGTTTTTATAGCTGTCCGACAAACAAAAATTTGAGAACACTGAAGGTTGCTAATTAATTTTATTGTTTGGTTGACATATTCTTGACAAATAAAAGACATTTGTGCTCGTAGCACTGCTATATTTACCGTAATAAAATGATCACACCTGGAATTTAAGGTATTCTATTTGCGACATGCTTTGTCTTGACGTTCGGCAAAAATATTTTTCTCCACCCCACTTCGTGTGTGAGTGAGGGGATATATATGCTCAACTGGGTTTGTTTTTTGTTCAGCCAGTTTTGGCCGATCGATTTAATTGACGTAGAAAAACATCATTAGAAAACTCAAGAAATTAGCAATTTTGTCTTCGAGTAGTTATCCAGGTTTAAATATAGTGAAGAGTTCTCATAAATAGCTCAGCTTCTCAACGGCTATTATTTAGGCGCTCTCGTTTTTCTACAACTCGGAGTTTGTATCGTTTTGGTGTGCTGTCTTTTTTCACAATCCAAGAAACCATTGTATGGGAGCTCCTTTTTTTGTAAGATGTTTTAACACATTTTTGATTACTTGATCTTTCAAAACGGCATAAACTGGTAAGGCCCAGTGGATTTTAGAGGCTCAAAGCTGGCTTCGGTAGTCATTCAAGCTCTTTGAGGGTTGTAGCTGCTGGAAGACCCTAATTCGAAGTTGAAAGGTCACTTTGTTGCGCCCAAAATGATTCAGTTTTCCACTTTTTTGTAATGTTTCATGTTTTTTGTGTGATGTCTTGAATTGACGTTTGTCAAAGATGATGAACGTATTTTGCAAAATTAGTTACTTTTTTGGTCATTTTATGAGCTACAATTGGGTACTGCAAACATACACACGTAAAAGGATACCAATTTTGCGATTTCTTGTCATTTTCTAAAGTTTTTAGCCGCACGGGCTGGGAAGCCTCCTCTGCGACTTCATCACGATTTTAAGCGATTTTTGATAAACTTTGTTTTTTTTCAAGTCTTTGAAATTGTTTGTGTTTTTGAGTATTTCTCAACCCAGAGGCCAGGGAACCTCCTCTAGGGTGTGATAGTAAGTTACTGTATAGTTGCTAGGGACAATGGAATGGTTTTCACTGTTTAATTGTCAAGAGTTTTTGCAAAGTTTTAATTAAAATTTGAATTTTTTTAATTCCATCATATTCTTAGTTTATCGATCTTTCTGAGCCTGTGAAACTATTTTAGGCCTGAAAATAAATTATTAGATAGTCTTTGGAGATAATGAAATGGTTATGAAGTTATGAAATCCCGAATTTTAGCATCATTTCATTATAATTTGAAATTATTTTGAATTGTTTGTCATTTTCTGAGTTTAACGATTTTTACGCTTTTACGGGCCAATGAAACTTTTTTTACGTCTAGCAAACGAGTTACTTGACAGATTCCAGAGACAAAAAAATGGTTTCCATTATTTTATTATTTCGCTATTAGCAAATTTTTTTTCACTTTTGCGATTTACAATTTTTAAAGCAGTTGTCATAATTCTCGAGTTAGTGACCAATAATATGGATCTTAAGTGACCAATGATTTTTTTTCAAGGCTTATGCGTGGTACAAAAGGTATTTTTAGATGAAATAAAGTTGGTTTTCAGGTTAAACTTTCAAGAGTTGTAGCACTGATTAAGTTTTGTTTAGTTTGTTTTTATTTTGTTGACTTCTGAGAATTTTTTTTGGCTGGCATTGTTCAATTGATCCGCTAGTCAGTTCCAGTAGTTCTAAGTCTTTCATTTATATCGGTGGACTGTATTTCAGGACATGTCCTGTTTTGTTTTTGAACGATTTGTTCACACTTTTTTGACCTCTTATTGTTCATGAGAAGTTAAACTTGAAAATTGATTTTAATCACAATGGAGTAGCAAGGGGAGCGAAAGTCGAGTATTCAAAAAGTGTTTTTTTTCTAAGTGCTGTTTAAAGAGAAGTGAGGGAATGGTGGTTAAACAGATTTTGCGGTTTTTGATAGCAAAGTGTTTCACGTGCGGCAATTGGCGTCTGTTTTTGCAGTTTCTTTTTATTTTCAGTACGAATACTTTTTTAATATACAAAACGTATCTTTCTTTCTTCGTTGTTGTTATTTATTGTCATCAATGGTATATCTGAATTGCTCTACTGAAACACGTTCAAATTGTTTTAATGACTGAGCAAGAAATTAATGGTTTTTATGACATTGACGCCAACTGTTTTTGAAAAATATTAGCGATTTTTATACTTTTCAATCTTTGGTATTTTTTTCTTCTGTCTTCTAGTCTCATTGTGCAGGCCTCTAATTCGCTCTCTTTTAAGTCTCATTTTCATCAGTTTTCGACGTTTTTTCATATCAAACAGTTATGAGTACACTGACACCTCCAGCTTTCAAAAATATTAGTTGTTTATCAGATTTTTTCTGTCAATTAGCCTCATTAATTTTGATTAATTTCGTTTGCTGTATTTTTAGGCGTTTTTTTCCTTGTTTTTAACTTCAAAACTGCAGGTTCTAACACTTTGATACACCTTGACAGGTATCATTTCATTACTAATTAGAAATAATTGGATCTATTCAATGGTTAGTGTTATTGCTAATAATTTAATTGGTTTTGACACCATTTGTTTTGACTTTTATTGATTTTTTGGCTGTTGCCTGCATTTGTTGCTACTTTTGTTGAGAGGTCGCCAATTGTTAAAGTTGATATATTCTTTCACTTGATAGATAGTGCAATAGATGTTGAAGAGTTCATTTCTTAGTTGCGTGTTTTATTGACATTCGTAAAAAGCTTTTTTTGACAAATGACATTCGTGTTGTCCGTTCATGTTGTCTACAGTGGTTTCCTTCAAAGTTGGTGTTTGATTGTTGAGTTTAACGTTGTTAGAAATAATAACTTGGATATTACTTTTTTTCAAAAAGAAATAAAGTTACTTTATTTTAATTTTTGTACCGCTTTGTTGACTTCCGTGGTGGTCTTTGTGTTTTAAAAATCTGATGTTTTAAAAAGGCTGATGTTGTTGATTTTAGTTGCGTCAATTGTTGAAATGTAATTCAGTGCTGGTCATGCTATATTCAAAATTCGCTTTACCCTTTGATAACGCTTTTCCTTTCACAGAAGTCACGATATTCACGTTTGGCTCGTGACTTGACCCACTCACTATTTCAACTGAAATTTTTTCATTGAATAGAATTTCGCACAATGAAGTGAATGCGGTCATTGTCAAAAGAGCAAAATCAAAATAAAGGGGATAAACCGATAAAGCCCGGTCATAGTCACAGTGCATTAGGTTATCAAGTACATTAAAGCGATTTCTAGCTGACATTATTATTAAACTGAATAGCTTAAAGTTTAGAAGCTGAATTTATCATAGTTTTAGAATGTAATCAACTGCACCGAATAAACTGCACACATTTTTTTTTGAAAAAATTCTGTTAAGTTCTATCTTCTATTTCCTTTTTCTGTTTCAATCCCGATGTGCGTCATTCGCGCCAACGGCGGCTATTTTCCGGCGATTTGCTTGCTATGTTTTTACCCTTGTGTCTAGGATCATTGTGGATTTCAAAACAAAATGATTTGGTTTCTTATTGGCGATCCATCTTTTTAAAAATCTCGAAACTGTTTCTACGTGTTAACGTAAATGAGAAGTCAACTTGAAGCAGCAATTTTGGCAAAACATTAAAATGGTAAAAGAAGCAGAATATGGCTGGTTTCAAAGCGTAAATTCTTTCAAACCGCTTTGAAATTGGACAGGGAATTGTTCATTTGAACTAAATTTCCAGATTTTAAAATTTTCCACGGCTAATTTTAGTGCTGTTTTTGCTGTCTTTCTTTTTTCTATAATGTCTTTAAGGTTTGACATGTGTTATAACAGTGTTTTACGAAAAATAATTGTTTTTATGATATTGGCACTACGTGTTTTCATAAATTATTTGTGGTTTTTGTAGTCGTGTTCCTTTTGTTGTAATTTATGTATCTTGTCACTTGTCAGTCTGGAACAGCATATTTCTGATGAATTTGACACAAATGTTTACTGATACTAAGGTTGGTTGATAAAACAATTGGGCTATCTAAATAGCAATAAAGGAACTGACATAGCGTTTGCAGTCAGTAGTTTGCTTTTTTTTGTGGCGGTGACATCTTTCAAAAATGTCAGAATTTTTCAAGTTTTTATATTGAATCTTGCTATAAAAGTTATAGTTGTGCTTTTAAACGAGCCAACAATTACCTCCTTGTTGTTTGAGGTAAAAATTAATGCTTCCTATGACTTTGAAAGCGGTTGTCTGCAAAATATTCATTGAATTTCGCTTTTTGTTATTTTTCGCTTTCAACTTGTCGGTTTCATCAACGGCAGCTCTTAGCTGCTTTCTAGTAGAACAAAGGGAATCTTATAGTGAGTTTAATCGTCGATCAAAAATTCTGTTCTTCGATTTTAATTTGTCTATAGAACAGAATTTTGAGTTCGGTCCGCGTTCGTTTTGTCTTCCCTTATTCAATAATAACAGGTTTAATCAGCTTTCTAATGAATTTTTAGTTGCTTACTGGTTTCATTTTCCAGGTGAATTAACTGGTTTTAATTTTTAAATTTAGAGTTCATTTGTTTTTTGATTTGTTGTTACATTTGTCGCAATGTTGCTTACCTCATTTCAGAAACGATTCTTTGATCTGTCATTCACTTGTTGCTATGAAGCGTTCACTCATTTGAAACTAGTTACTTGTTTCTATGAGGTCACTTGTTTTTACTTTGAACTTAGTAATTTGGTCTCTGGTTTTCCACGATTTTTTGCGCTTGGTCATTAATAGTGTGAATATTTCCATTTTAATAGGATCCGGATTTGATGGGATAACATCTTTATGTTTTGAAAGAATTAAATATGCCTTCAAAAATTTTTTTTTTTCGTTTTTTGTTCCGACCCTCTTGAGGGGGGAGGAACTATATACTCAAATGGGTTTTTTTTGTTCCGTGAATTTTCGCCGCTCTATATATTCATCGTAGAGAGTTGAGACTGGTATCATTAGAAAGCTCGTCCAGCGTAGAATATGGAATTAAAAAGATTTTTTTAATTTTCGTTTTCTACAGGGAGTTATCGAGGTTTAAATTTCTGAGAAAAGAAAAGTGAATTCACGTTGTTTTTATTCACATTTTCCGGAATTTTTGCCTAAATTTTCGTCAATTTTGCTAAAATTTGTTATAATTATTAAGAATACGGTCGTTGATTTTATTTTTGAAGACGAACAAGCATGGTTGATTGTTTTGATTTAATTTTTTGGGTCAAAAAATCCGGATAAACATTTCAAAATTTAGCCTTTTTCATCAAAAACAGCACGAAATAAGCTACTTTAGTCCACTTTGATTAAATTTGCCGACAGTACACCCCCAAACAACACTCATACAATCTTTGTAGATTTGTAGACTCAGAGGGGGCTATTTCTTTTTCAGAGTCCGCTGAGAGTGCACTGTAGTTAAAACTTTGCCGTTTTTTGCTAACTTTACTAGTTGATTATCAAAAATGCAGAATTTATTTTGAGTTTTCAACTAACAAATTATATATATCTACAACATTCGAAAAATCAATTGTTCCTAACGGACAAAAAGTATTAGGAGGGCTAGTTTTGGGCCATTCTTGGACTGTTACAATCCAAAAAAATCGGGTTGTAATCAGTCGGTCTTTTTTTTTAAAAAAAAAAGATTTTTTTTTAATAATAAAGAACAGAACATATCAAATCAAAGCTCAGGAGTGATAGGTCCAACCAATTCGCTTGCTTAGCAGCTCCAAGCTAAAGCATTTAGTTTTTTAATTGAAAGTTTATGGTCGTTTCTTTTTTAAAAAATAATTGACTTTTCAATAAATAATGGCTTAACTAACTTTTCCTCTATTTTTTTCTTAATTTGTTCAACTTCCAGCTTAGTGTCAGCAAAGAAAGACTGCTTCTTCTTTCTACTGATTTTACATTTATTATCGGTTGCAGTTTTAAGCCTGAAGTTATTGTTTTCTGGCTTTGATACTACAAGATTTCAGATTTTTGTTTGTTTTGATATTTTAGTTTTTCACGTTTTCTAATTTTGTCACATTATCACATTATTGACAGTTCTCATGTGACCTTATTAGCATCCAGAATAAGGCACAACTGAACATATTAAAATCCTGAAAGACATACATCATCGTTTTAACGGCCTCGACGCCTCTTTTTTGAAGAAATCAATTGAATTTTTTAATTTTGTCTCTAACTGTCATTTATACTTTGTCGTTTCGGTCGTATGAAATTTCCTGTATAGTGATAGCTTTCATTGGCTTTTCATGGAAGAATAGAAGAACCGATATTCTGATATTAGTAGATAGCTGATGGCTTTCATGACTTTGAAAACAATCGTTTTCCAAAATTAAAAAAAAAATTTTAACTTCGCAATTTTGTTCTTTTTAAGTTTCTTTTTGTTGCCTAATCTCGTTAGTTAATTACAGGTAAAATATGACATTATGGGTGTCAAGGGAATAAAAGGGATTGTTGTCCCAAAATCTTTTTTTTAAAAGAATTTGTTATGACCTTACTGGCTTCGACACCGGTTTTTCACAAAAAAGGTTAATTAATTTGATTTTTGTCATATTTGACGTTCTTTTTGTAGATGCAAGAAATATTCTGGATAATTACAGGTCTCTAGGGCTCCCTTTTCATGAATAAACGACCCTATTTAAATAGCTCTTTTTGTAATTAATGCCTTTCATGACATTGAATTTAATTTTGTTTCAAAAAAAATTAAAAGTATTACATACTTTAGCACTTCGTTTTTTTGTCTACTTGTTACCTAGTCTTACTAATGAATGGCCACGTACTACATTATAGTTGTTTGAAGAAGGCGCAATCAAATATATTTTGAGTGCCAAATTTTGGCTTGACGGTTTTGACAGCGTTTTCTGGCAAGTTTCAATTGAAATTTTGTTTGTTCTTTGTTGTTCTTTTTAGCCGCTTTAAAAAATGAATAAGGACAGATCCTAATGCCCTTCTATAGAAGCAGTGGTAATCGTAAATTTGTGTCAATATTAAATGATTCCTAATGGTATTTATTACTTTGAAGTTAACTGTTTCAAAAAAATAAGTTAATTTTTTTACTTTACTGTTTTTGTTCTTTTTTTATAATTGTTACCAAACCTCTTTATGGACTGGTCGCATATGTTTTCTGGTGATTTATAAGTTATTTTTGTTTAGTTTTAGGTTTATCTGACGCTATGTTGACTTTGTTATTAAATTTAGTTTTTAAG
Source organism: Convolutriloba macropyga (assembly GCF_964194025.1). NCBI lineage: Eukaryota > Metazoa > Xenacoelomorpha > Acoela > Convolutidae > Convolutriloba > Convolutriloba macropyga. The sequence continues at coordinate 8,651 of NW_027450457.1, read as the reverse complement.
AGGGACATAAATTTTTTGATGTAATTAATGTTTGTTGTTGTTGTTGTTTGATTTTGCTGTTCGTCTTGACTCGCTTTCTTAATATTAACATATTACAGCAATCTAATGCATCAATGTTTACTCCACTGAGGGATTTGCTTTGGAGGCTATCTTATCGTTGATACAGAATTTTTTGAATAAGACTTGGGCTTTTTTGGGATTCGCAAAAAATAATTTTTGGGTTTTTCTATCTGTTCCTCATTTGGTAGACATTTATGCAAAAATTGTGGATGGGCGGTGTCGGAAACTTATGGGCCATCGCACATTACCGAGCCGCCTTGTTCAACCTTTAGTTTTGCCTTATATGTTTTGCACACTATCCAAAGCTGGCGTTACCGTATAATAATGAAGAAAAATTGAGGTTTTTTTGGTTCCATCTCTCAATTTAGAATATGTACTAGTATGTTATCAGTTTTTCCCTTGATTTTTGCTCCGACCACCTGGTCACGCGGGTAAATTCCAAACGACTTTCGCAGAATGCTAACACGCTGCTGCTGAATTGGCTTACCCGGCGTCACTGATCTCCGCATGCTGTATGGATTTCAGCCAACCGATTGATTATTTTTTCAAACTCAATTAAATCTTACTTGAAAGCAAATGTATTAAATTTGACAGTTAGGATTGGAAAAATGGTTATTGGAATTGCAAATTCGGAGTAGAATAATGAAAGAATTGGGAACGGTTAACTTGTTCTCGCCAATTTTAAACAGTTGCAGCCATTAGTAGTCATTTAATCGCTCTCAAACGAATTTAATAGCAATCATTTTAGTCTGTTTTTATGCAAATTTTCGCTCGACCGATTTTTCTTCTGACCCAATTGACTTTTCGGCCTCAAAAAAGGATAAACAGGTAACTAGTGGAGGTCATTAGGCTCTCTAAGGGCCTTACGCCTAACCTGTCTCTTAGAAAGCAATTCACCAAAATTTTTGAGTCGACAATTTTATGTTGTGCAGGACTATTATTTATCTTGAGTTTCACTCCCCCACTCTTTCGCTACCCTCCCCCCCCCCCCCCCCCAAAAAAAAAAAAAAACATGCTGACTACTCCCCGGGTTGAGGTCGTGGAAGTATGAACCAGACGATCCAGACGCAAAACACCCATGACTCGACAGT
>NW_027450457.1:0-2500 GCF_964194025.1 Convolutriloba macropyga | reverse complement strand
TAGTAGTAGTAGTAGTATAGTAGTAGTAGTAGTAGTAGTAGTAGTAGTAGTAGTAGTAGTAGTAGTAGTAGTAGTAGTAGTAGTAGTAGTAGTAGTAGTAGTAGTAGTAGTAGTAGTAGTAGTAGTAGTAGTAGTAGTAGTAGTAGTAGTAGTAGTAGTAGTAGTAGTAGTAGTAGTAGTAGTAGTAGTAGTAGTAGTAGTAGTAGTAGTAGTAGTAGTAGTAGTAGTAGTAGTAGTAGTAGTAGTAGTAGTAGTAGTAGTAGTAGTAGTAGTAGTAGTAGTAGTAGTAGTAGTAGTAGTAGTAGTAGTAGTAGTAGTAGTAGTAGTAGTAGTAGTAGTAGTAGTAGTAGTAGTAGTAGTAGTAGTAGTAGTAGTAGTAGTAGTAGTAGTAGTAGTAGTAGTAGTAGTAGTAGTAGTAGTAGTAGTAGTAGTAGTAGTAGTAGTAGTAGTAGTAGTAGTAGTAGTAGTAGTAGTAGTAGTAGTAGTAGTAGTAGTAGTAGTAGTAGTAGTAGTAGTAGTAGTAGTAGTAGTAGTAGTAGTAGTAGTAGTAGTAGTAGTAGTAGTAGTAGTAGTAGTAGTAGTAGTAGTAGTAGTAGTAGTAGTAGTAGTAGTAGTAGTAGTAGTAGTAGTAGTAGTAGTAGTAGTAGTAGTAGTAGTAGTAGTAGTAGTAGTAGTAGTAGTAGTAGTAGTAGTAGTAGTAGTAGTAGTAGTAGTAGTAGTAGTAGTAGTAGTAGTAGTAGTAGTAGTAGTAGTAGTAGTAGTAGTAGTAGTAGTAGTAGTAGTAGTAGTAGTAGTAGTAGTAGTAGTAGTAGTAGTAGTAGTAGTAGTAGTAGTAGTAGTAGTAGTAGTAGTAGTAGTAGTAGTAGTAGTAGTAGTAGTAGTAGTAGTAGTAGTAGTAGTAGTAGTAGTAGTAGTAGTAGTAGTAGTAGTAGTAGTAGTAGTAGTAGTAGTTAGTAGTAGTAGTAGTAGTAGTAGTAGTAGTAGTAGTAGTAGTAGTAGTAGTAGTAGTAGTAGTAGTAGTAGTAGTAGTAGTAGTAGTAGTAGTAGTAGTAGTAGTAGTAGTAGTAGTAGTAGTAGTAGTAGTAGTAGTAGTAGTAGTAGTAGTAGTAGTAGTAGTAGTAGTAGTAGTAGTAGTAGTAGTAGTAGTAGTAGTAGTAGTAGTAGTAGTAGTAGTAGTAGTAGTAGTAGTAGTAGTAGTAGTAGTAGTAGTAGTAGTAGTAGTAGTAGTAGTAGTAGTAGTAGTAGTAGTAGTAGTAGTAGTAGTAGTAGCCAAACTTGAATATGGACCAAAATTCACCCATATTCAAGTTTGGCCCCGTTTTTTCCCTTACCCATATTTTTTTGACCAAATTCAAGTTGTGAACCCGTACCCAGATTAGAGTTGAACTTGACCATATTCAAGTTCCAATTTGAGGACCATATTCAAGTTTGGCCGGACACCCATTTTCATTTGAATTCAACTGACTAGAAAAACAAAAACTTGAATATGGTCAAAGAGTGCCCTGTAACCCATATTATTACCAAAACCTCAAAACGGCAGTGACAGAGCAAAAATTGCTTGCAGGAATAAAAAAAAGAACACACGCTTTAATAATCAAGAAAATCCATAAAAACCTGTTGAATCATTAAGTGTAACGGAACAGAAATTAGCTGCAGGATCTCAATAAGAACTAATGTTTTTCGCATACTGGTAGCTCCAATAGGCGGGGTAAGGGTTTCTAAATTGAGCTGCATCAAAACCAGTTAACATCCTGCAAGATTTTATTGGTGTGAAATTGTAAAACAGCAAATACTGTATTAGCAAATTTTGCACTTTTTTTGCTATAAGATAATTTATCGAGATGAAAACTGGTCTATAAATTGTTCACTGAGGTTTTAACCGCACCCAACAGTGATAAAAAAATGCATGAAGTTTAAATTATTAGACAACGAATCTAGTACAAAACCTTGTTGCATTAATTTAAAACTGTGGTTGAATAAACTATGGAATAAATTGAAAAAAATTTGTTTCATACATTTTTTTTTACTTAGAAACTGTAACCCTCATTACAAATGAACTCCAATTGAAGAACCCCGTTCTGCAGAGAATATTGTATTAATATACAGACTGTATTAGGCAATATAAGTTTCGAAGGTTCAAAAATATTAAGACAAGTCTACGTCTTAAAACTCTTTTCTTGGGTTGGGGGGGGGGGTGAGGGGGGCACTTCGAGCCTGAGCCTAAGCTTCAGGCTCGAAGTGCCACCCCCCTATTTTTTTGGCCCCACAGACAATGCGCTTTTATGATCGTCATTTTTGACCTGACTTTTGCCAGTCTTGTACTTAGTGTTGTGTCAAAAACTGGAAATTTGTTTGATTTCCTTAAGTTAAAATTAGCTTCTTGACATTAAGAAGTTGTGTTTTTTTACTTTCGGTGGTCTAAATTGTTAACGGATGGAGCCGCTGTGTGACTAACGAAGTCCCGTTTGTATACACACTAGGAAATGCAGACGTATCTATC
>NW_027450456.1:0-36672 GCF_964194025.1 Convolutriloba macropyga | reverse complement strand
CTGCCGCTAGGAGTCCAAAAAGTATTTTCGTTTTGTTCGCCTGTGTCCTAATTATCATACTTTTTGTGTGTGTACTTCATTGCAATTATTTTGCTACTAGATGCATAAAAATTAAAAATGGACCTAAAAAGTAGCAAACAATAGTTCAAGCGGAAAAGTGTTTTCTTTTTGTGAATTTTTGTGGTATTGAGGTTTTCAGTTTCTTTCTGTCTTTTTTTGTATTATACAAAATTGTTCAGAAGTTAATATAGCAAATTGTTTTTCAATAAATTCGATTATTCAAAGTTTTCATCATTTTGTCTTGTTTTGATTGTGGTTCAGCCCATAGAAAATTTGAAAATGGCAAGGAGCAAATCTAAATTTATATAAGATAACTTTTTAAAAGTTTTTTTTTTTCCTTTAGGTTTTTCCCACTGATGTAGCCCAACACAACTGATATTTCTCATTGTATGTAGCACTTCTACAGTGTATTCCGTAGGTGTTACAAAAATAGAACTAATACTATTAGCTGTTGTGCTCTATAAGTTGTTGATGAATATTATGAATCAAGTATTGATGAATAATATGAAAGCAGACCTTGACTAAAACAAAACAAGTTAACTCTAAAAGAAGGGAAAACAGAAATAACGGTTTTCAAAAATAATAAGTTACCAACTGTAAATTGCGTTGAATTTAAACGTTATTCATTGAAACCAGCAGATGAACGCAGATACTTAGGTGTTATTCTTGACAAAGAGTTGACATACCAAAGAAAACTTAATAGTGTGATCAGTAAAATGGCTTTAGCTATCAGATCAATTTATTTGTTACCCAATCAAATACCTTTAAAGACTCGAATAAATCTCTTTAGATCACAAGTTTTATCGCATTTCGAATTTAGTGCAATAATTTTTCAAAGTTTTGCCATACTACTAAATTAACAAGATAAACAAACAAATTAGATGGGGCATCAAAGTCTGCTTTTTTCGAACAAAATATGACAGTGCTCATATACTACTCCTTGAAAATAAAATACTTCCCGCAGAACTTCAAATAGCAAAAACTTCGTTAAATAGACTTTTCGATATTGTCCAACAAACATACAAGACCCAAAAAAATTCAGAATTATCGGAGACGTTGAAATTCAAGTAAATAATCGTACATATGATTTTTCTCTCACAAGAAATTGTAAATCAAATTGGAGTCAAAATTCAATTATAAGAATCTTCTTTTGGAAATGGAATAAATTTCCAAGAGCTCTAAGCAAGGAAAAATCAAGGAAAAAATTTAAGAAAGAATTAAAGGAAGAGATGCAAAAAAGACAAGAACGAGTTCCAATGGACAAAAAACTGAAGACTTTAAAAGTTTATTTCAATAAAATAATTCACGAAAACTAGAAACTGAACCTTATTTTTTTAAAATTAATATATATATATATATATATATATATATATATATGTATATATATATATATATATATATATATATATATATATATTTATATATATAGTTGTTCAAGGGAAAGATGTAGTATGTTTGATTTATAATATTACAACATGTAACTTTAACCTTTTGGTTATTCGAATTTACATGTTTGAGATTGAAAAAATCAAAACTTCTACCAGATCAATTTTCACGGAAAACACTTACCAACTTTGGGTAAGCAAATTCTTTATTCATTAGAGTATATTTAAAAGACTTAAATGCAGATTTTTTGTACAACTTTTGAGTGACAATCCGAGATTTTGTTAATTTGGTATTGGCCTATTTTCTGAATGTGCCTATTCGTACTTAGCAGTGGTCTGTAAAATTTCAATTTCATTCTCAGGTTTGAGGTTTTCAGTTTTTTTTGCTTGAAACTTGACACATGGCTTTAATTCAATTATTATTATAAATGGATTATGTTTCTTTTAAAATAATTACGTATGGTGCTGTGGATTCAAACTCAGTGTGGGTCTCAGTTGATCTATGTACCCCAAGTCGAGGCCTGCGTTAATGATCAGACAATTAAAAACGCACAGGGGGGGGGGGGGTAAAGCGCGTTTTTGATTACATGGACGAGCGTCATAATAAAGTCTGCCTACATGAACGAGCTTCCTAGTCAAAGTCTGCCTAAATTCTGATCATTAACGAGCTAAAGTCTGATCATTAAACGAGCTAAAGTCTGATCATTAACGAGCTAAATTAGTTTAAAACGGATTGGAAGGTTGAGAAATGTTACGGTATACGATTTTAGAAAGGTACAAATTTTATCAATGAAAACGTTATGTTATCGGAACACAAAACGTATGATTGACTGTTTTGCAGGGACTACGTGCTTTGTCAATTTTAACAGATTATGACAATTGTGTTTTGTTGTACTTGCTACCTATTAAATGTTCAAAATTAATCGCATAACAGAAAATTTCACCGCTTCTATGTACTAAAGTCTGACTGAAAAAAATTATAAACGAGCAGAAATTTTTAAACGCGGTGAAAACGAGCAAAAATTTTTAAAACGAGGTAAAAACGAGCAAAGAGTTTTAAAACGAGGTAAAAACGAGCACAATTTCTAAAAACGAGCTAAAGTCTGTTCATGGCTGACTATGGTCTGGATGGGTCTGATCATGGCAACAATAAAAACGAGTCAAAAACGAGCAGGTATGAAAAACGAGCTAAAGTCTGATCATGGCAGATTATTGTCTGGATGGGTCTGATCATGACCAATTTTAGTCTGGATGGGTCTGATCATTAACGCACACCTCGACCTGGGACGGATCATGAGGAGCTAAAACTTGACAAAAAGTCTTTTGAACAGCAATTAATTGTCTAATGTTTGACATTGCGTTTTCCAACGAAATATTAATTTGTCAGTGTTGATTCAGCCTCGAATATATCAACAGAGTATAATTTTCTCCCGTTGATTCCCTTTAAACCTATCAGAGAGCAATTAAAATTTAGGAAAAATAAATATAACAAAATTTGAGGGAAAGCGAAAACCGTTTCTCCAACTAGCATCGGTTCCTACCATTTTTCCACCATTTCAGCCTCTAGTCTAGCAGCTATTTTAAATTCGTCGCTTACAGCGTGTGAATTATGAAAAAGCCGTCTTTTATTTCTCTTTACCTGATTATAGTTTTCTTTAGGGTGACTGAATGTTCGACGAAAACCGTTTGGCAATGTACCAAAATCAAACTAGCAGTAAGCAGGGCTAAATTGTCAGTTACAGCTCCGAAGTATGGTCATTATTTGGGCTCATGTCTCCGGGAAAAATCAGAAGGAGGAGTTCATATCATGTGTGAACAGGAAACGTTCTGTGGAGTTGGGCTCAAATCACATCGGCAGGTAGCAAACAATTTCAGCCAATCAGATTTGAGAGAGGATGAGACATGTGACATTTACATAACAATAAATAATGATGTCAGTGATGGTGAGAATGGTCAGAATAGTTTCGATTGTGACGTCATAGAGAGGCAGATGATGGATATGTGGGGAGATGTGAATGACTGTGTGGGAGTATATTGTAACTCAACCCCGCATGAAAAGTGTGTGGATAGATTAGGGTACTACGAGTGCGTCGATTCGAGGGGTCAAGTCAGAGCAGTGCACGAACGCGGCCAACAATGGTTCCAAGGTTAGTTGCAGAACCAGTTTTCGATATAGTTAGATGCAAGCAATATGACACTTGTAAATTTAGGAAGCGAAGTCTCCAAATTTTTTAGCCCAATTTAATAGTATTTTGCCTCGGACAGTCAAATCTTTTTTTAAAAAAAACGGCGGATCTAGCCGAGCCGAGATCCCAGACCGAAAATTCATATGTCCAGATCAAAACGAACACACAAGGGGGGTGTCGTGCGTTCAAAATTGTACGCCCTGGAAACACGAATGAACGCACGATAGTCTGGACAGAGACAACTTTGAACGCACGATAGTCTGGAGATAGGCAAAATTGAACGCATGAAAGTCTGGACATACTGACCCTGGAGCGCACAAAAATTTTTTGAATGGAAAAAGAAAGACAAAAACAGATGAGCTCATGTTTGACTAAGCACTCTTACTTGAGTGCTCACTCAAACGGAAGCTTTCTACGAAGAAAACCTCAAATCACTTGAGCTCAAAGTTGCAAAACATCAAACGCAGGAAGAGTTGCATCCAATGTTTTTCTTTGCTTTGGACAATACCATGCCCAGAAATATAGACCATTGCTGAAGTTGCAAAACAAAATCAAGCATCAATTAATGGGTGACTTGTACCTCCTTCAAACAAATTTTTATCCTGCACTTTTTTATTAATTTAAATTGTACCAACTGATGGTGCACTTGATCACAACCATCAACCTAAAATATCTACACTTGAAATGAATATATTCTAAAAACGTTGTGTGCAGCCTATATTAATAAAACTGTCAATAGGTCTGAACAAAAACTCACAAAAATCTGGACATACGCACTTTTGAACGCACAAAGAACGCACAAAAAATTTTGACCGCACGAAAATCTGTACTTAGATATTTTCAAACGCATGATTGTCTGGACATGAACGCACAATTTTTCAATCTTTGAGCGCACAAATTTTCCTTTAGAACGCACGAAATTCTTGTCATATGTATTTTGAACGCGCGAAAATCTGGACATAGGGACTTTCGAACGCACGATGAACACAGAAATATCTTTGAACGCATGAATGTCTGGACATAGGTACGTTGCGTCTGGGGCGGTCTGGACATAGACATGTTTTGTCAAGAACTGTCTGGACATAAAAACTTTCCGTCTGGGACCTCAACCTGGGTATAACATTGAGGCTGCTAGAGTCCGGTGAAATCCTTCTCAAGATCACTGCTCCGTTTCTAGTTGTCGGGGAAGCTCAAGAGGTCCATGCAAAAGCTAAGACATAATTTGCATCGTTCTTTGCTCATACCCGGTTTCTCCCGCGACAAAAAGTGCAGGCAATTTTACCTGAAATTTGCAAATAGTCCTCCTTTAAAAGTCCTCCATTTACCTGAACAGTCCAAGTTTCTGGTAATTTTGGCTGCGCAAACTACCTTAACTCTTGAGACGTATAGCATAGACGTCCCAGAGAAGCTTAGAAGATATTCAGATGCCCAATTGATGCATTGATGCTTTGAAAGGATTCTATAAAACCGCGTTATTCCAAAAGCGCTGGACGAAATTACACCCTGTTCATTTTTTTCACGAAAGTGCTTTGGCTGGCAGAGTAAGGTTTAGTTATCAACTCTTAGATCCGTAACAAATCATTAATTCAAATAGCAAAACAATTTTGAGCGTTACTGGTTTGCTTACTACCACAGCTCATTAATAGGGATATTGACACTGAATTACCCATTATTGTGCAAGAAATACCCAGATTTAAACATCGACCTATGAAAACACTTTGTAATTCTAGTGGAGTCGAGCATGGTTTTTTCATACCACTTTTTGGTCGGGCATGGGCTTTTCGTAAATGGAGGCCCAAACATGGGTAGCCAGGGAATCGTTGTAATTTGTGCCCCATTTTCATTAAAGAAATTCACCGTCCTCGACTAAAAGGGACTGCAGTATTTGCAAACGGTCGAACGCTCTCTCAGAAAATTATAATAGTGTCGCTAGCAAGCAGTTCTTCTTATTATCGATTCAAATGATATGGGGCACAAAATATGTTCTTGCTCCTCTTTTTATTCACGAGATTTTCACAGCAATGAAATATAATCATAGATTATCTATCAAATGCCGGATGACTTGAATTGGCAAATCCATCAATAACTAACTGTATGTGCTCCTAAAGTTTCCTTAAACAAGTTTGAAATCATTTAGCGAGGACACTATTTAAGATTAAATTCCAGGCAACCAAAAATAAATCATGAACCCTCAAAGAGCTAAAAGGCGGAACACAGAGCCCCGGATATGGTGTTTTGACGCTAGCCAGGGGTTATATTTCCGTCAAATTTGCAAAAAAGCAGTAACTCAGACAAGGGAAAGGACTACACCATTAATTATTGCTTCAAGCAACCAAATAAGATCCCATTTAAATATGTTTCACAAAACAATAATGATAAAATTGATAACAATGAACTTCACTAATCCTGGTTTCACTAAGCTTAGTAGGTTTCTAATGGGGACTGAACTTGTTTTCTCTCACACACTGTCCATCCATATGGGTATGATTTTTACTAAAGATTCCGCTCATCTAAATCAAATAGACATTCGCTGACTTATCTTTTGAACTTGGCAGGACCTGAATATAGACTAGAACTGGGAAAATTAGGCGCCAGTGGAGTCAAACTTTTGTAGGTGGTAATTCTGTAGAAAAATATCGATCGGCAACACTGGCGATTTAATTTTTTTGAGTATAAAAACATTTTCTCTTTAGATCGTGTTTTGGGATGTCCATTTTCCATTTCCCAATATTGCTCTGCCTGAATCGAAGTTCAGCTGTCTCAATTTGTTGATTATTACAAGATCTATGAACAGAATTGGATATGAGTTTGGGAGTATATTTGCCGATCAAAGATAATCATTGGAAATTTTATCAGGAGATTGACTGCTTGAATGTATCCGTTTTAGATTTTTTCTCTGAGATTTTTCCATTTGCCGGAGGATACTTTTACTGACGTACTAATCATTTGATCCACGACACGGATATTATGTAACTTTTGACTACATTGCATTTTACTGGCGTCATTGTTTAATTTAGAAATGATCTCTTTAGATGTGCAATCTTCATATTACCTTTTTGTAGTACAAAACTCTAGTGATAGAACTACAGACTTGTTTGGAAAAATATTCGCCCAGCTATTTAATGTGTCATTCCCGTGAGGGAATTTTATTGGTGGGATGAAGCAGATTTTTTGTTTTGTGTTTTTTCGAAACAAAAACTGCACACCTATAAACTTATCAAGATTGATTTTTAAACTTTTCTGCTTGATCGAAATATAAGCATTTTCAATATCATTTTCCAGCTGCTTTTTATTGTCCATAATATTGTTAATTTTTGTGTTATCCGCGTATAAATCGCGCTCATTGACAAATTTTTGGGTTAAGTCGTTTTTGCAAAAGCTGAGCCCTGAGGACCCCCACTCCTGATTGGTCAAAAAATAGATTCTGCCACGATATTGCAACTCGCTTTATTCTCTCAGTTGAATATGACGCGAAAAACATGATCAAAACCCATTAGCTATAATTTATTATTAAAAAAAAACACTAAAAATTGATCGTATCAAACGATTTTGCCCGGTCGGGATACAATGTCATTGGCATTTAGTTTGAGTCATATAACTCTAACAACCTGTTGCTGCGGAAAAGCAACTAAGTGATGGTTGCTTGGTTTTTTTGAAAACTTGACGCTCTGTGCAAAAGCTTTGGTGTAATAGCATCGACAATTGCTTATGCTTCAAGTGCTCAAATAGTAGTGACAAGGATCTAAGCATGGCAATCGTCAGTACATGATATCTAATTTGCGTCCGCTCTTCAAATGGGGTCGTACACGCACATTTTTCACAAACTGGAAAGAGCGCGTTAATTAACACAGCAACTGAAAAAACATAAATCGTTGGCAACGCATTTCCCTCATGCGAGAATAAAAATTTTATGATCGTGCTTTTTCCATGTGATTAATTTTCAATTTATTGTATAAGTGCAGCTGGTAACACTTTTTCTCCGAATATTGTTAAAACCTGAGCAATTGTTAGTACGTATAATAGGAAAAATGACTACTGGTAACGTTAAAAAGGTAGCGTCAATGAACAGAATGCATACTTTGATTTCTTACCGGAGGTTTCAGCAATTTTTAAAAAAACTACTCAAAGACTGTACTGCTCATTTTTTCAATATTTAAAGCACGAAAATATGCAATATAGAATTAGTAGTATGTCTACGTCAATAACGAATATTTTTTGATCGGATAGTGATGCTTTTTCTTCTATGTGTTCGATCAATCTCAGACAACTTAGAGCAGTTTACTTTTGAAACACGATCCAAAAACTGTAAGCAATTGATTCTTTTGAATCAAGGCTCAATCTGGATCGAGCCCTGCTTCAATGAAATCAATTGCTTACATTGCTTACAGATAGAAACGTTTATAGTAATGGACAAACGGTGGAGATGTTGTTTTCTTCCTTAAAAACAACATTAATATTGGTTTTTAGAAAACAGAAATTATTTCTGTTTAACTGCTCTTACTTAACATCGGCTTTCTGTGTTCTTGTACCACGCAATTGCACCAATTGAGGCCAATTTAGTATTGATCGAGAGATATCGCAACAGCCCAATGTTTGACTCAGTAAAAAATTATGCTTTGTTTGATATCGATTTAATTTTTTTTAGAATTAAAAATTTAGAATACTTATCATCAAGTAAAAACAAAGTAGCGGACAAAATATTGAAGTAATGGTAGTGCAAAAAACAACCAATAGACTAAAGAAAGCAGAAACTAACAAAACTATATAGCTCATCACAAACATAATTTGAATTTTATTTCTTGTATCAAACTATGGCTCAAGTGAACGTGCTTGAAACACTGCTATTTAGCATCATTTTCAAAAATACACAGCATACTCATTGCAACGTTGACAATCATTTTCCTGAAACAATGGGTATATCTGAAGAAAAAAGTTTATGATTGATAATGAAGGTAGAAAGTGGCGATAAGTACAAGTCAAGTGAAGATACTGACAGATACCTCTGGATTTCCGGAATTTAAAGAAGAATATTAAATGCTTGCAAAAACGTCAAATCACTCCTCAAGCCTGAAAAATATTTATCAGAATGTTCTCAATACCAATTTAACAAGAGCATCGAGAATGTTTTTTCAGCTGCAGTATTTTTCATCCAGCCAACAGGAATTTGAAATTTGTTGAGCAGACGCAAATTTAGAAGAATTTAACAAATTCTTTTCAAACATTAAAAAAACAATTATTTCAAGTGCACAATTTCGAACAAGTATTTTCTTCACGATAAAAATCACAGTCAAAGAACGTTTCTAAAAACAACATATGGTATTGAAGTAACTGATTAACTGATTGTTTAACAAGTCTGTCATAACAGTTCTTTAATGGATGCAAAGAAACAGGATGTTACTCCCAATACCTTAAAATTAGTTTTTTATTCCACTTTTTAATACTACCTTTTAATTTTATTTTAATCTTTGTTATTCTTGTTTTAATTTTTATCTTAAATTTATTTTAATCTTTGTTTAAGGGGGAATAAAGGGGCGCATCAAATTTTGAGGCCGACTTCGCTGCTTCCAGTTTTTGGGAAAGGCTTTCGAAAAGATCATTTTTGTGCAAATGAATAACTAACTAAACCTTTTAGAGATTCTCTTATACACAAAATATGGTTATGGGAGCAAGAAGTTCACGGTTGATGTTCTTGCGTCAACGATAAGGGAAATATGATTAGATCTCCAAAACAGCATCCTCAAAACGAAAGGCGCTTTTCTGAACCTAGCGAACGCGCTTTATACTGATTATCTTATAATCATTTTGCATAAAGTTTTCGCTTGGCGATATAAAGCGTTCTAAAACCACTTGAAATTTTGCAATCGAACGCAATATACTTTAATAGGCGATTAACATACTACACCGAAGACTTTTAGAACCAGTAGTGTGCGTTTAATTCTTGAACCTCTGTTGTTTCTTAGCTACAAGAATAACTGGAGCTCAATTCAGAACACTTGGTGTAACTTTGTATGATTATGAAAATGCAAGGCATTTTTTGTTACAAAAACACCTCAAATACATTGTGACTTGAGATTACATTCATATTAACAACAAACTGAGCATAATCAACGCTTTATACATCAATGTATGAAAAAACTGCGAATTCTGTCCCGTGAATTACTCAAAGCATGTTGTTCCAAAATGTGTCAAAACTTTGTCAAATATTAAGGGCTGTTAAATGCTTTGAGGAACTTCTAAAAATTACTGAAACTTTTAAAACAAATATACAGCCATTTTTTCAATACGGTCTCTTGGTGTGCGGTTCAACAACAACCAAAAGAATGAGGGAAAAATTCATAGTCATGAAACTTATATGGGCCTGGTTTTTCATCGAAAAACTAATTGAAAGCATTTTTTGGTTAAAAAAGTCAAAATTAGGTTTTATTAAGCGTCTGAGTTACATACCAATGAGGTTCTCAAGCATGCTCTTAAATCTTAAATATTCAAGCAGTTAATGGTTCATTTTACCAATCTTATCAGACTTGTCTATGGAAAAACTGCATAAACAAAGGTAAGTGTTAATCAAAAATAAGATAAGTTGGCTTCTGCTAAATTTCTGTTCCACTGTTTTTCAATCGTAATCAAGATGAGGGGGTTTTAGAAATGCTTCATGGTTACATCGATGGTTATACTTGGGCCATCAGAACGATTGGAAAAGTTTTGACTTCATGAATGGAAATCTTTTGCCGTTAGTTGTTAAAAAGTATATTTTAGGTGATGAGGGCTAAGTCAAAACTTCCTTAGAGTTCTAATATCATAACTAAAATGTGGTTTGCAACAAGTTTTGGTTTTGTTTTTAATTTTGAGGATACTTAAGCTGAAGTATTCGGATTTTTCTTTCATTTTGGTTTGTGATCAAGATAAATTGACCTCAACACTTGAGAAATGGCTATCAGTCCGATAGAGTTCTTTCGCAGTCAAACTTTGAAACTGAATTTTTAGAGCTAATTTTGAAGATAAAAAGCTGCTGGAAACATTTTTTATGATTATTATTATATTACTATCTTTAGATCATTTATCATTAAATGTTTTGTATACTCTAGTCTTGCAGATAAGTTTTACTGGATTCCAGCAGTGTAAAGTTTGTGATTTAGTTTAAAATTAGACTGAATTTCGATCGGCAATTTGACTAAACAATTCTTTTCTAAGTTAAGAAAATTGGTTTCTACGATTTCTACACTTGCAGAGCTTTTCTCCACCGAGCCTCTGATTTGATACAATTGACAGCCTCGGAACCACCAAAATTTACGTCAAAATACTAGTCAATAAGTGCAAAAGCGAAGTATATTGTACTACTTTAGGGATTAGCATTTGCGATTGTCGAACACTCATTTACACTCGTCCAATACTGCTTTTGAAACAAAAATTTGATGAAACTTATCAGTATTACACGGATAACTCCAACATCAATTAAAAGCTTGCTTTAGGATTGAATAATTTGCATTTTGATGCACCGAGATTTTTACAGAATGATTTATATACGTGGATTTAGCATTCCAAAAGAACATTGAATTTTTAATTGAACTGCATGCGGTTTTGAAAACTGAATTCAACTTTTCAGGTCGAGAAGAATCAAGCAGTTCCTCCACGGCAGATCAAACAACATCACTTTCCTCGACGACTATTCCTGTCCCATTTGAGAGTAAGATCTGTTTTACCAAATTTGGCTCATTCTTTCAATAACCGTTCTTCCCCGAGTCGAGGTCTCAGACTTATGTCAGGAAAACGGGTTGTCTGTGGTGGGGGTTAAATCTCGACCTTTTTATATATGGTCTGGAAGAAATTTTGTTGTCTGGCCATAAGTCTGGGAGGTCTGATCATGAGTCTGGAAATCGTCTGGACATGAGTCTGGGAGGTCTGGCCATAGAGCCTAGGAGACTGGGAGAGCTGAGTCTTTTCTTTTAATAAATCTGTCGGTCTTGCAAGCTATTCAGTTAGCAACTTGGTGATTCATCTGAAACTTTTTTTGATATAAATGGCACGCTTTTCTTAATTCCAGCGTGCGTCCGAGCCAGTTTTAGCTTAGGAAGAATTAGGACGAGCCATTGCAATTTATTCATATCAGTATAAAGGTGTGCAAAAATTTCTCTGTAAGCAATATTGTACCGGGGAACAGAAACGGTGCAGGTATGTTCAATTTTGTTACAGTTCAACCGAGTTTTATATCAGAGGTGGTGGCCAATCAGGATACTGAAAAGCACTACATGCTCGTAGACCAGTACCTCTCTTTCGAAGATGCGCTGAATGCATGCAAGAACTTTCACAATGGCTTGTTCTACGACTTCAAATGGGAGACTGACTTCTTGCAATCTGTAGCCAGTGACATGAGTAATAATGACATCAAATCCGCGTGGGTGGGAATCACTTGGGACGGGCAGAAGCTAAGATGGGAGAACACTGTTGGTGAACAAATAGCAGCCAGAGACATCGATAACTTTGTAATAAATTTGGAGGATGTCAGTGATTATAACAATTCGCTGGTAATCAGCGATGACGCAGTGTTCCAGGCAACACAACCGAATGAAATCCACCAGGTACTCTGTGCAGCGGTTGAGGAATCAGACATTCAAATAGATCCACAATATGACCCCCCAAAATTTGAGGTCCTTTCTGCTCAGCCGTAGTATTAGGACAAAATCGAAAAGCGCCTAAGATGACTTTGATATAATTATATGTTGAAGCAATTAATTCATTGATTTAACATTAGAGTTTTCAGTTTACAATGTGAAAGTAATACGCTTGGATCCCTGTTCCGAGAAATGCGATTCAGTTCGACCAAGTCCAGTATTACAAAAATTCAATCTACGACTTATTCTATTTCTGCTGTTCTGACGACTCGGTCAATGGAACTGTTAATTTTCAGCTAAAAAGAATATCCAACATCTTTATTGAACAAGATAAGTTAACTAAGTTAACTATCATCGGCAACCCATCGTCA
This sequence comes from Convolutriloba macropyga, assembly GCF_964194025.1. Lineage (NCBI taxonomy): Eukaryota > Metazoa > Xenacoelomorpha > Acoela > Convolutidae > Convolutriloba > Convolutriloba macropyga. The sequence goes on along the minus strand of NW_027450456.1, from coordinate 24,064 downwards.
GCCCATTGGCAACCCATCTTCATTCAACCCAAGAAAACAGAAAATCAAGAAATTTGAAAGAAAAAATCAAGAAAACAGAAAAAATGAAATGAAAAAAAGATTGAAGAACACCTTTTCTGATGCTATATTTTAATAATTTTCTGATGTTTTTTATTAAATTGATTTTGTCGGTGCGCAGAATATGTGTACATTCAAATATTTCAACTCTTTAAGAGTTTTCAGTCTAAGACTAGGTCTCTAGGATGTAGGACGTTTTTTTGCCGCTAAAAATGGTTATCTTGCAAGATCCTTGCAAGTCGAATGGTTATCTTGCAAGATCCTTGCAAGTCGAATGGTTATCTTGCAAGATTCTTGCAAGTCGAATGGTTATCTTGCAAGATTCTTGCAAGTCGAATGGTTATCTTGCAAGATTCTTGCAAGACGATGGCTATCTTGCAAGATCTTGCAAGAAAATCTTGCAAGACGATGCATCGTCTTGCAAGATCTTGCAAGAATCTTGCAAGATCTTGCAAGATAACCATTCGATTTCGACTGGGGTTGAAACATATTAATCTATCTTGACTTTATAACGGCTCGATCCCTTAATTTGTTTTCACTAATTTCCAAAGTTGCAATGTCTCTTTAGTAATTCCCTCTTCATCTGAATATGACCTCTGAAGAAGAAGACTCTGAAATATGCCGGTTAAGGAGAGAAACACCGCGATATCTGATTTTTCCGAAAGAATTAATATAAAATTAAGAATTGTCTTGGGTTCCCTATTTCTGGTCAGTTGGAAGAATTCAGCGTATTCTTGCTTAATCGATTTGATAATTGAATCTCTTAAGACTGCCATCATCAATATAGAGAGTTAATCGAACATCTCTATTTTCTTGCATGCAAAATCCGATGTAAGAAAAACAGTTTGATATATTGATGTTTGGTCTCACAAATTGTCCTCCGCAACTTACATTCTTTGAGCCGGAGAAACTTATTCATACATCAAAAACCCATTTCTTCTGTGATTCATTTATTTGTTGGTCATACCTGATGATGAAAACGGGGAGATAAACAGCTGTTTTTTTGGTTGTCAGTAAATAAGCTTAGTAATTTTTTTACTATACTTATTTACTGACAACAAAAAAACCAGCTATTAATCTCCCAGTTTTCCGACAGTTCTTGCCTAGTCTTATTAATTCTCATTTTCAAATCCCTTTTAACTTGACTTCAGATACTTTCTGACAACCTTTTAGTTATATTATTCTTGTTTTGCTTTGCTTTGTCTTGTTTTAATGTGTATTGTCTTGTTTTGTTCTTTTTCGGTGAACTGTAAAAGCGCGTTTTTTAACCGCACTATATCAATACTCCAATAACTCATTTCAGTAATTCCGCCACTGCCGGTCCCCAGCCCGGATTTTAAAAGGAGGAGGGAAGAACCGCACAGATCATACTGGAAAATCTCAATGCCGATGGTTTTTAAATCGACTAGAGAAAATTTTCAGACAATTCTTGCATAATCTTAATAATTCTTGTTTTAAAATCCCTAAAACTTGACAAATCTTGCAAAGATTTTAAAGATTCTTTCTTGTTTATCTTATCAAGATCTTATTTCTTGAATTTCTTGCAAAGATCTTGCATCTCCGTACATATCTTGACGTTTTCTTACCAGGAATTTTAACAAGGCCCTACCGAGATTTGTCAAGTTTTAATAAACTTCTTATCAAGATGTTTCAAGTTTCATTTCACTTGTTTACCTGTCAGAAATAACATTGTTTAGTAAAACATTTTTTTTCTGAAAAACTGGAAGGACAGTGCCAATATTGGAGAGGAAGCTGGCAACTCAAATCTATTGAATGCTGTACTAGCATACTGCTAGGTTCAAGTCCCATAGGCTACAAAAATGTCTTCTAATCAGACCAACTTCAAACTCACACCATCTGAATACCATGCGCATGAATGTTTAAATCAGAACCATCTGAATGTCTGCTTAGATTTTGGCTTCCATTTCACGGAAATCGGATCAAAACAAAATTTATATTTCGAAAATGAAACTCTGTAACCTGGCTCTAATACACTGCGCTGGTATTATAGTAAGTCAAACAGTTTTCCATTAATTAGCACTCAGTAGGGACTGATTTTTTTGTCAAAAAATATTTTGTTTTTAGTTTCACAGAATAGCCTAGCTTTTGGTATAATCTGTTTTGTACCTCCGGCAATTAAAATAGGCCAAAACGGTTATTTTGACAAGTAGACTAGAAACTGACTGTGGAAAAATTCAAGTGAAGAGACATGAGAGAACAAGTTGATAATTCTACATATAATATCTTCCTGGTTAAGATAGCACGAGCCGTATTCCAATCTTCAATACAAATTAATAGGGACTATCGATCTTCCTTTATACGGAGCTGAGTGTACCATATCATTCATAGATCTCTAATCATTACTGGTTAATACGGACTCCATAGTTTACTTCGAAGTCGACCCTATTTCAGGCCTGAGGAAATCACTTAAGGACATTGAACTACATCTACAAAAATCCGTCAGTGTTTTCCACAGCACAATTTTATAGTGATTTTGTAGAAAACAATGATAAAAAAGTGGCACACACTTACAAATTTTTATCAGTGGATTTATAATGCATGAAAACGTGATTCTTCATTTTTTAACCCTAATATTTTTTCTAATTCTAAAGTTCTTAATTCAAAGCAATTTTGTCTGACATTCCTTTAAGTGTTTAATCAATGACTAAATGCACGCACAAACTTTCCCATCTCTCATACTTGAGGTTAATTCAAACAATTAATGGCAAATATATCTAATTTCAAACAAACTGTTACGAGATTTTTATTCGAAAAAAAAACAACTAAAGCGCGTAATATGAGCAAATTTTTGGCTACCTGATACTAAACTTAAATGAAAATATAATCCATATCAATTAGCACATGAATGGGAATACATATAGTGCATATTAAATTTATACACATCTGCTTCACCTGAGCAGTTAAAATTTTACGAATACTGGAATCAGCTCGCGGATTTGCAAGGTGATATATAAGAGCTACAATATAGGTGAAAACACTCTATCGACACATTGTTTAATTGAATAACCAAGTAGAGATCAAGCAACTTTTACGTAAAGGCTACTGTAAGCAACGTACTGTACAAAGGCAACGTTCAACAGAAAGTTTTCTCTGATCAACGGTTCTACTTCACATCACGGCAAAAAGTTATATCGCTACGTTGAAGCATCTGTTTCGTAGCATCATCAAGGCAAAAAGCACATCGTAATGGCCCGGCAAATCTATCTGTATTTGTTACCTGGTATTTTGTGTGAGCCAATTTTCGGCTCAGATTGGTCACCGATACGTTTTTGAAACATAAAAATATTGAGCCTAAAAGGAGCGCAATCGATTTGGTATATAAGTAGGCTCAACGAAAATTATGTTAAACGAAGTCCTTCTGAGCTTTCTATGAATATTAGAAATTAAATGGTCAAAAAGTATGACGTAATAAACTTTTCTCGCTTTCATTTCTTGCTGCTCTTTTATTTACATTGCTCATTTAGTTTAAATACCGTTGCTCATTTACGCGATAACATCCTCTGGCCCGGAAGAAAATGTTGGGAGGATCAGTACAAGCTTAAAGAGCGGGTGGACGAGCGATCCGGATGGCGTGCGTACGACGGCGGAGCAGGCGACGCTGTCGGAGCCGTAACGGAGTTCTTCAATCCGAGCAGTTGGATAGTAACCCTTAGGGTTGCTTTCTTCAACGATCCAAACATAATCACCAACCTTGAGATGCTGATCGGCAGGCGTCTGCCACTTAGATCTACAGTTCAGCGCAGGTACATACTCTTTAAGCCAACGTGCCCAAATTGCTTTGGTGTAGGATTGTGCACGGGCGTACCGCTTACGATGATCGAACTCGTCGACGCCAACAATGGTTGGAATTCCGGTTGCTTGGTTACCAAGTAGAAAATGATTAGGTGTTAATCCGCCTAAGTCGGACGGGTCGGCGCTTACGGGCGTTAACGGGCTTGCGTTTTGTGCGAGTTCAACAAGACAAAAAGTAGTGTTCAACACCTCATCTGTGAGGCGGCGTGCACCGAGAATGGTGTATAGTACTCTTTTAAAACTACGAACTAACCTCTCCCAGATGCCACCTTGGCGTGGCGCACTGGGAGGATTGAACCTCCACTTAATGCCCTTATGTGCAAGTTCGGCGGCAATGTTAAGCGTATTCCGTTTTTCCACACATTCACGGAGCTCTTTCTCCGCTCCAATGAAGTTCGTACCATTATCCGACCAAATCATAGCAGGAGTACTCCGACGAGAGGCGAACCGCTCCAATCCCATTACACAGGAACTAGTGTCCATGGACGGGACAACTTCAACATGGACAGCACGAGTAGTGAAACAAGTGAAGAGAAATCCCCACCTCTTCTCGGTAGTCCGACGAACTGTGACGTAGAATGGGCCGAAGTAATCAACCCCGGTGTTGGTAAAGGGAGGAGACTGGTATGCGAGTCTCTCCTTTGGGAGTTCTGCCATGATAGGTTGAATGGTTGCTGCACGGAACTTTCACACATGACGCAATTTGATTTGATGGAACGCAGTGTGGAACGTAGTTTAAGGATGGCATAACGTTCCTGTACCTTTGACCTTAAGTAATCGATGCCCTGATGATGGTTCTTCAAATGAGCATGCCGCAAAAACACGTTAACAAAATTATGACGTGCATCCAGCACGATAGGATGCATAGTGTCAAAGTCAATTTCCACTAGCCGACGGAGTCGACCAGAAGAACGGATGGGGCCATGAGGCCCAATAAACGGAGCAAACTGAGCAATGTGGCTGCTCTTCTTAACGGATTTGCTGTCAAGAAGATCCTTTCTTTCAGTATTAAAGGACTCTCCTTGAACCAAGTACTGGAGATGACACTCGGCTTCGTCAAGCTCAACAGGGTTCGCTATGCTGCCGACTACGATGCGGTAACTTTCATGAGATGGTAAAAGAGGGAGCATATATGCGGCGACACATAATAGTTTTTGATATGAACTGAACATATCAAACGGGATTAGATTAGTGCTTTTGTTCCTTAGGGCGTTTGGTTACGGATGCGGCTAGAGATGGGATGGAGTCATCATCTTGTTCCTTGGTTACAATGCCGAGCTTGATGTTATCAGCGACGTCAGTATTTGGTACAAAAGGGAATTGCTTAGTTCTCAAGAAGTCAGGACCTCTCACCCAGCTACTTGATTGCAAAACTTCAGCGGACATACCATGCGTGCCAGCATCTGCCGGATTATCACAAGTGGCGACGTGGTTCCATTGGTCAACGCTGGTGTTCTCCAGGATTTCACTAACAAGATTTGCAATGAAGATGGGTGTTTGTTTGTTGAGTTTATCCACTGCAAGACGATGGTACTGTCTGTCCGCATAAAGACTTTATCCACAGTAACCGTTAATGCTCGACAGATTTCCCGTTTTAAACGGACAGCGAGGAGAGTGGCTTGTAATTCCAACCTAGGAACTGTCATTAACTTCACAGGTGCAACACGGGCCTTGCCCAGGACAAACGCCAGCTGTTATAATCTCCGCCGAGGTGCAAGTTACTTCAGCCTAAAGAAAACCTACTGCACTGAATACGTATTGCGAGCTATCGCCAAACATGTGGAGTTCAAGATGTTGGAATGGTCCTGAAAAGTAACTTCTTGGTATAGTGATCTCAGCTAACCGCGGCAGTTCAACACACCAGGCAAGAATCTGTCAACTGTGTCTTTAGGTAACTCGTCATCCAAAATTTGTCCATTGACACGCCAAATGTCTTTCAAGATTAAACGAGCACCAACAGTAAACGGTGCAACAAGAGCAATTGGGTCGTAGACCTTTGACACTAGACTTAAGACCAAGCGTTGTGTTAAACTTTTTGTGATGGTGCTGTTGGTACCCCTACTCACATCCAGAGTATCGGTGTTGTGATACCACTTAAGACCAAGCACGTGCATTGTTTCCTCCTTCGATGAAACGATGACCTTCGGTTCGGAGGATTGAGCAGACCCATCAATTCGTTCAGCCAGATCTGGTATATTGCTTACAAAATTAGAAAGCTTGAACCCACCTAGATGGAGAAGATGTACCAATTCCTTCGACCTATTGAGGGCCATCTCGGGGGATTCCACTGAGTCTAAGTAATCGTCCAAGCATGAAAAGCACAGTTTTGCTTCCGCCACTACCTTTGCTCGCTGAGAGGGAGACTTTTCTTTAAATACCCGACACTCCCAGAAGCGGTGATTACCTTTAAAAACAATGCAGCGAGTGGATGGAGGCATTGCCGATGTCGTTGGTCCCTGAGTGCCCTTAGTTTGCGTGTTAGCAGCAAAAGTTCCTGAGGCAACTTTGGTCTTGACTACTGAGTTGGTGTTATCCTCAGTTCTTGCCTTTGATGAAGTTTGTTTCATTAAATCATGTGCCTCCGCCTTCTCCTTCAACCAATCGTTGAAGTCAAGGAGTGTTGGCTTAACCCAATATTTCGTCACTGTGAAGAGTGACCAAGACTCTTTCAGATTGGGCGGCAACTTTTGCACAGCCGTGTTAAGAAGTGAGGCGCTCTTAAGGTCTGATTCATATGAAAGTGATTCATAGACCCCAACAAGACTTGAAATTGTTGTAGAATATTTTATGGTGTTATCACAATTGTGCATCTTTAATGGAGGAAAAGAGCTGAGTTTGTCTAAGTGTGCACTGACCACGGCCTGTGGTTGGCCAAATTTACGTTCAAGTGTCTTAAGTGCATCCTTTTACATTACACCACAGTATGCGAACTCAGCGATGGCAGTTTTAGATTTTCCAATTACAAGAGTTTTTAAGTACGTTAACTTGACATCATCAGACAAGAACTGGGAGTCTATGGCACTTTTAAATTGTCCGAACCATTCATGCCACTGCAGGGGATCACCATTGTACTCTGAAAACTTCCACTCGGGCAATGGATCATTCTTCTTACAAGTGATTGCGTCCGCCAATTGCTTTAGCAAATCCGCGGAGTCCAAAGAAGGAGCCAACGGTATGGTATGCGGCGGGCCACCCCAACACACGGGTTAGGAACGGTAGCTCCATACGTTGACGGAATGATCGGAGTGACAAAAGTGTGGGCGGAATCTGTGGAGGAACTAAATGGATTTGCTTGCATGGAGTCTGATGTTACGTAATTTTGAGGCCCTGTTGCTTCTTGTACATGAGATTAGCGGAGCGATATAGTGATATGAGGGTTGATTAACAGGGCCGGTTGTACGGTGAATAAGTTTGCAGATGTACGTACAAGTGGTACTGCATTAGACGGGACTGCCGCCGGAAAACGCCAGACATTTGGATCAGGAGGAGCAGGAGATGCGTGGGTTATAGGGACAAAAATTTGGGGCTGGGAAATTTTTTGTGGGGGCGGTGGATGAAATATTTGGGGTACAAAAACGTTTGCGGAGGAAATGAATGGTGCAGGCGGAGAATGGGGTAACAGATGGGAGTCACATTATTCGCCATGGGGTTAGGGGCGTGTAATGGGAGTGCTTGTGGTGGCGAAGGAGGAAAGCGGAATGCTGGTGGGATTAACGGGAAATGCAGTGGTGCGGGGTTTAGAACGGGGGATGGAGGGGCTGGTACATTTATATGTGCATGTTGCGGATTATGTGGTAGCGGGGCATTAACGAGTATATTTAAAGGTGCTGAACGCGGAGGGATGACTAAATTCAACTGTCCCGGCATGCTCGACCTGCGCGGGAGTTGATGATCTAACTGTAAGCCATCGAAGTGCATTGTTGCTTGAGACAGTTGTCGGGCTGTAATTGGGGCGTTTGGTTGAGTTGGCATACCAAAGTTTATTGGTGGTGATGGATGCGTATATTGAGGCTGTCGCTGCTCTTATATGATGTTGTTTGCAGCATGTGCATCATTGGTTACATTGGTTCTACTACTTGGTTCTTGCGGCTCATGGACAGGGAGGTTGATGTTGGCCTCAATTTGACCATGTGTATTGAGATTGAAGTGTGAGTTTGGAAGTTGAGTTGAAGAAGGTCGTTGGACAATTGCTTGGTTGGATTGGGCGAAGAAACAAGAAAAGTGCAAACTCGGTTCGTTTGCAACATCTGCCATAATCCCGGCCGGTGACGAATTAACCCAATCTTGAACAATTTTCTTGCTCTTGACTGAACTTCTTTCCGTCAGGAGCCCACTCATTTTGCCTGTACCAGACCCGTCTGCTGATGATTTTGTCATCAACTCAATTTCCTCAAGGGCTGCAGCAGCTACTTCCTTGCGATGATCCTCCTCAAGCTGCTCAATTTCCAATTCCCGCAATTTCGTTTGTTTTTCAATTTCAAGACGCTGTCTAGCAATGGGAAGCTTTGCCTCATGTTTTTTCTCAAGTTCTTCCCTTTTGAGTTCTAAGTCTCGTTGACGCTGACTTGATCTTTTTGATGAAGTCATATGTGAACCTGATCTTGAATGGTGAGAGGTATACATCTCTACTGTCTCTTTGTCTTGGACCAAATTGATATACCCTCGAGCAGCAGCAATGAAATTGTCAGTTTTCTTTGTTACAGTCTCTAACCATTTCTCAAGGTTCTTACAGGCAGCGTCTGGATCTTCAGTCTTCTGTGCTAGATCAAAGAGTTCTTCATTTTTATCAACTATAGTAAAAACATCCTTGCACTTCACAATCAGACGTTCGATCTTAACTTTCCTGTCTTGCTTATCCACAGCACTGTTAATTTCACCATAGATGTTATAAAATTCAGCCTCTAATTTTGCCCTCGCACTTTAAAGTTTGTTGGATTTGTCCAGCAATGTTGTCATGATCTTATCAAAACAGGAACCAAAAGTTTAATTTTGTACTATTATAAAGTACACACACATGCAACAACACTACAAATGGGTTATAGCGAATCCTAGTGTGACGGTTTGCCTAGCAAACCGACAAAGAGCAAAATTGTTTGTCGAGTACAGTAGTACCCGGTGAAAGAAAGAAAGAAAAAGCGTTGTGCGCAGAGAGGGCAACACGGGACAGAACGGGAGGCGGGACGGACGGGAAGAGACGCCGAGCGAGTAACGCACGACGCAACGGGAAAACGAATGGACGAACGGAAACTTTGGGCGACCATCGCGACGAAGCGGGAAAACGGTACGGAGGAGAAGAAAACGTCGGGCGGACAGCGCGTGACGAAACGGGAAAACTTACGGACGGGACGGAAACGTAGAGTGGTTAGCGCGCGACGGGACGGAAAACCGGGATGGAACGGAAGGAGCGAGACGGTAAGCCACGAGCGAGGAGGCGGGAAGAACAATGCTAGCAGACCAAAGCAACAAACTCAACCAAACAAACTAGCCGAAGATCCAGAAGTCACACCCTAGAATGAGGGAGAGAAGCTACCGCCAGGTAAACTAGCACAAAACATTGTGGGGCTATCTCTACGGCATCAAAATTCAAACAATTTACGGCAACGAAGTGGTAAAACCAAAAGTCCAAAAGGTCGTGAAGTTTACTGGCCGTAACTCCAGAACAAATTTAAGTCACACCCTAGCACACCACCATACCCAGACAACAAAAGTGCATACTACCAAAATTAATAAAGCTACAACAAATTGCCAGCAAACAAGTGTGGTGAAAGCACAAAACAAACCAGCCGTAACTCCAGAATGAACTTAAGTCCCACCCTAGCAAGCAACGAGACTAAACAACCAACCAGCATACTAGCAGAAAAAAATTACTACAACAAAACTCAACATACTACATCATACAACAGATAAACGGGGAATAGAAAGAAACACGGCGACACGGAAACAAAAAAACGGAAACGGAAAATGAAACCAGATAACCTGCGGAAAACGGACGGTAGTGAGTAACTCAAAAAATGGGGAGAGCAAAATGCTTAGTAAAGCGCTATTGGAGAGAACCAACCACAAAGTAACCCGTAACTCGTGAGTGAACTAAGTCACACCGCCAGTCAGCGGGTAGACTCCCACAACAGCGGAAAATTAAGTGACATTCAGGTTATCAAAGTGTTGAGTGATTTCCGCCTCCTCGAACGCTTAGAGAGCTTTTTCGGTCGGGAGCGTGTTATCAAGGACCGGAGGTTGTTCTTATGTGCTAACACAATAGTCAGTGTTTTCAGCTCAAGCGCAGACCTTTGTTGTAATGCTCTGTACTCTTTAATTAAACTAGGATCATTCTGTATACGTTTAGACACAATGTCTTTCACTATGTGGATGGTAACTAGAGTACTACGCTTGAACTGATCGTAAATATCAGGAGTTCCCTCTCTGGGGCAATACACTATTGCTTCTATGCGCTCCTGATACTTTTCAAGCACTTCAATAAGCTGCGAAGGTGTTAAAGGCTTATTGTTGTTACTGCGATGACGGGACCATGAATTGTTCACAACATCATGCCATATAACTAGCCTCCTTTTATCACGGAAGAAAAAATCTCAATTGAAACTGAGCTGTTTTTCGTACTTTCACCTCGTTAGGATGGAAACTCAGACCCGGTAATACGTAAATTCATTTTTTATAATGGTCTTGTTACGCTTGAGGCAAAGTTTTAATGGCGTGATGCAGTGAACTTGCAGCTAATATGAAAACCATATAATGTTTTCACAACATAACTGATGTGAGTTTTGGAATATTTGGAATTAACAAAGCCACCATTAAAATGCCTTTTTGTCAATACAAATGTACAGTTATCAATTGTAGGCTTTTAGAATATATCTTCTAAATTATTTTTAATTGCTGTTACTTTAAATCTAAATATATAAAAAAGTTTCTCAGCTCCCTTCTCCGCTCCCTTTTAGTTTTTGTGCTGCCAAATTTCTGATAAAAATCTTACATTTTTCTTAAGAGACCTAACTTTCATAAACGTCATCTTTTAGCTTTGTTCAATTTGTTTTGAGAATAATAACTGCTGTAACATTTACTGCAAACTCGCCTCGAATAACCGACCTCCTTTTTCATTTATGAAATCATCAGTCTTCCCAAAATTTCCATAGTCAAAATAATCATGTCTTTTGATTTTCTTTTCTGATAGAAACGCGCTAAATCAAACCATATCCGTCAAGTAATACCAATTAGTTTTTTTATGCCGAGCACAGACTTCAATGAGTCACCTTGTCGGATTTTTGCAATCTATAATATTAGCTGGCCTCCAATGCTCCTTCGTATTCACTTTCTTTGTGGAACACAATTGGTAGAAAGTGGTACCGAAAAACCATCGAAATATTATGAATCCGAAAATTGAAAAAAGAGTCTGTCTTAAAGAATGCTTCCTTAAGAAAAATGGCATTTCAAATTAATGTATCATTTCAAAATGCATATTCCACATAATGTGGCTTGACACTTCACATCTGTGGCCACAAATGTAAACTACGAAAGACTCTTCCAGTATTCCAACACAGCACAGATAAAAAATGAAGTGTCACTTTTTAACAATAAAACATCACTAAATTAACATACTGAAATGCTACATGAAATGATAGCCATATAAGTGCTCGCAGTTTGAAACTGCTGCGAAAAACTGCTTCTCTTGTTATTAAATATATAAATATATTAACGAGCACCAGAAATCTGGCTCAAACACTTCTTTACCACATAAAAGGTCGCAACTATTTTGTCAAACGGAAAAACAACAACAACAAGCAAAACATGGCGGGACTATCATTCTCTGAGGAGCTGCTTAGAATTGTATTTTTCCTTGCTAACATTATTTTCTGGGGAATTGGAATTGGATTGATAGTTGTGGGGGTGCACTCGATTATAAGTGTACGCGATTACAACGAGTTCAATGTTGATTACGTAACAAATGGCTCCGGTATTATTATATCACTCGGGATTTTGATATTCTTCATAGGATTCTTGGGATGTTACGGTGCCTGGAACAAGAGCGCCTGGATGTTGTATGGATTCGCGTTTTTCCTCTTTATCTTCTTCTGCGTCGAGTTCTCCCTGGGAATTTTCCTGATGAAGAACAAGTCTAAAGCAATGGACGTGTTTGAAAAGAGTCTGAATACCTCTATGGAGCATTATTCTACGGACAAGCCAACCAGAAAGTAAGACAATTGCTGTTTCCATTTTATTTTTAAACTTAATTTTATTTATAAACAAAGAAAATGGCAAAACGCGAGGCAAAAAAATAGCAAGGCTTGGCCAAACGCGCTAAATGCGCTGCTCTTTAATAATCAAGCGGGGTTTATTTCCGTGGGTTTATTTCCTATCTAAAATTGAGTGGATGTCTTGTTCCGTGGGTTTTTTTTCGAAACCGGAAACAGATCATTATCGCTACAAACGGGTCTTTGAAAGGCAAAGCAGTTGGACAAAATATTGGACATACGACTGCAAAATATGTAGTTTTTCATTGTTTTTTTTTCTTCAAATTATATTTGCAAGGTGATAGTTTTCGTGTGATAATATTGAAAGACAAACATTCGACACTCTGCAAGAGGTGGCTAATTGTTGACAACTGTAGATTTACTATCATTTCTGTTTTGTTCTTTGCTCTGTTTTTGAAAAAAAAGTCTTATTTTTCAAAACCATTCTATTGTTCTTCCTCTGATATTTTTACACCAACTTTTAGTTTAACGTCAGAAAACTATTCGTTTGGCTGGAATTAGTATGACAGTTTTTTCTTCTACCAGTATGTGGACTTCCTTTTCACTGTTGTACTTGAAATTCAAAAACCATAGGACAGTCAAGCTCCTGTTTGCAGATAATTTTATAGAAATAAAAATTTACAGAGCTGCTCCCATTGAAATTGAACTAAATCTCAACATTTAAAAAGCTTTGAATTGTACATCTGCACCGAAGTTTTCCATTTTTAAATTGATAAGCGTTGAGTAGGAATGCATTAAAAGTAGTTTTTGTGGACAAAAACATTCTGTTGTCAACACTGTTTTAGTAATCATCTCTATTTTTGAAGGCTACTTGATCGAGCACAGGAAGACATCAAAATCGCTTTCAGCCGCGCGTTTTTCACCAATATTTGCTTATACGTTTAAAAATTTAGAATAGAAACTGTATTCCAGTCTTCAACTCTTTAATTCAATTTCACTTTTTTTCAGGGTGAGTCCTATAATTGAAATTTGTCTCAAACGCCAACTGATAATGGTGGAATAATTTTTACAGGTTTAGTTTGAATAAAAACAATCCTCTAAGTCCTGTTGGGTCCATTAATTGTTGAACTTTTACTATGTTTGCACTTCGAAACCAAATGAAGCCAAACATGTGGCCAATTATGCTCTAAATTTCATTCCTCTTTCTCTCTTTAGGGCTTGGGACCAAATTCAGACGAATTTCGAATGCTGTGGCATCGAGGGACCCGACTCTTGGTTCCCCGCTTTGGGGACTGGAAATGTGCCAGACACTTGTTGCATAACCCCAGAGCCAGAGTGTGGCACAGGGTACGACAATGCGAGTGTGGCTGTTTTCTCAGCCGACTGTGTAGCTGAGGTTGATGACGTTTTGGATCAGAACCTTCTGGTTATGGCACTGGTTGCCATTATATTTGCCATGTTGCATTGGTTTGGAATTGTGGTGGCTTGTTGTTTGGGAAATGTGTTCAAACAATTCCAGCCTCTCGATAATCAATGAAAATTTTATTGCTTAACTGTTCATCATGATCATGTATCTATCACATTTTATTTCAAATATGATTGTCGCCAAATTAGAGAACTTTTGAAAGGTGGTGGCGGTGCATATGTACAAATTTATCCTAGCACAGAGGTAAATCTGGCCTGTATATTGGCCATCAGCTTTGTGAAAGATATTCAAATATTTGGTCTTTTGTTCAACTTTGGTGATGGGTATAGATTATGGGAACTTTTGTCTTATATGCTGTAGGCAAAACAATTAATTGTGATAGTAATTCAGATCTCTGTTAATTTCTACTTACACTGATCAAAAAGGTAATTTCACAAAATTAGAATAATAAATAATCATGCAGCTCCTCTTGAAGAGAGAAAACTATATATGCTAAAAATGTTTTAATGTTCTGCAAAGTTCGTCGAGGAGAAACTTAGCCGGAGTCATACTCATCTAGCAGACAGAGAAATTCCAATGAAATAATTGCAATTGACATAATATTTTTCCCCGAAGCAAATATGCCTTTTAAATTTTGTGATAAGATTTACTGCATGAATGAGAATAGGCAGCGAATTTTTCAATTTTACATTTTAAAATTCAACTAATTATCGGATCTCTCTGAATCCCAAATTTCTCTAGAAGTTTGCTAGTCTTCCAAATTTTAATAGAGGTTGATAATTTAATTCCAGCCTGACCTCCTTCAAGTCAATTTTGCACAAATGACGTTTAGTATAGAGGAAAAAGAGTAATATCGTTGAGAAGCCGTAAGGGAACTCAGGCAGTCCAATGTTCAATTTCTGTTCACTTTCGTCTTCAGAGAAATTCTGAGGTTAAGAACTTGAAAGCTCGCCGATAAAATTTAAGCAAAAAAAGAATCAATTAAAATTTTTAACATTTTTTCTACGACAAATTAACTTTTTCTGCACCGCTAACTATAGTTTGCGTCAAAAACACAAATTAGCGTCTAATTTTGTTTATTTAGGTTTAAACGGTACCACAAAATATAATGAAAAGTATGGGTGGAAATTCGGAGTTAGAGATCAATTGTCTTTAAAAATAATAATCGCTTGTATTGAAGTTTCAAAAAAAATCTTAAATTTTTTCAATAGTAATTGTCACTTTCAAATCCTATATCGTGGAACTCTCTGGCGGATTTACTCACGTAAACGGCAAATAATGAGTTTAAAGCTCCTCACTCGAAACTGTCATTTGAAGAGGTTGTTCCTGTTAATCGTTGCGGGAATAAAAAGAAGTTGATTTAAGTTTTAGTTTATTTAAAGTTGATTTAAATTTGATTTAATTTAATTTTTTAGCTCTAATGTTTTCATGACATGAATCAATTCATTATAACCAGATTTCCTATTTTTGAACGCTACACAGCTCAGATAGGTGAAAAAGGATCTTAGTTCAAATATTTGAGTGCTTAATTATCAGTTGTTGATAAATCAGAACTAAAGATAGATATAACTAGAGCTAACGTATGAAAAAATCAGGCGGAAAAGTTATCACAATATTCTACAAAAATGAAAATTTTTTCTGCACCACTAACAATCTTTTGCGTCGAAAAAAATTAAGAAGAAAAATTGTCATTTGCATTTTGCCTTATGGAGCCTGCTCTGAAACCGTGTCCACTAAGAACAGTAAGCGCTGATCCCTGCAATTTGAATGCCACAAAGCCTGACCGATTTTTTTCCGGTATGCCAAATGTTCCGCAGGAATGCCGTCTTTTGTTGGTAGCGATTACTTTGACCATCGTTATCAGTCCGCACGTTTGCAGTCTTACGCCAATGCTATTTGGTCCCGTTGTAGTAAACGGTTTGTCCCGACGCTGAAACGACGTTCTAAGTGGTAGACGCCTGTCCAGCAACACCTCAGGATCGTTTAATTGAATTGGTTAATTGATTAAAACAGCCCTAGTTGTTGCGGCTGCTCAAGAATCTCAGCGGAACCGATATATCACAGCATGGTTCTCGAGTTTTACGCCGGCCTGGTTCTTCACTGGGTTCGATTGACTAACGATCTCGCAGAAATAATTAGTCGCTCGGACGTATTAAAGGACTGTAACTTTAATTTTGTTGATTGAAGTTAAGAAAATCCTTAGTGATAATCTATGTTCAATTTCGTGCTGAAGTTTGTAAGGCTTCAACCAGTGTTAGTAATGTTGCTAGCTTCTCGTTATGTAAACTCAACTAACTTAGAACTCGCAAGATCTTAAGATCTAGCAAAACTTAGCAAAAAAGACTAAAGTTGTTAAAGAATCAAATTTTAGTCAATCTGAGAGCCAACTGCTCTTGGTAACAGTTTCTAATGGTTCTAAATACAATCAAGTTTCACTAATCAAACAATTAGGTTAATGTAAATAATCAAATACTCATCATTTATAACATCATCGCTACTTGTTTCTGATTGGTTAATCAAGAAAATGATTTAGGTCATTGTTTACATAGTAAATGTCAAATTACTGCAATATTTACTTTTGTTGACATAAGCAAGGATGGTTATTACGTGGCTCTAAATGCCTCGAATGTACGGTATTTCACCTTTAATGATCATCCATAGAATCATAAAATAAACAACTTAAGAAATTTAACAATAAATAACAAAATATCGAAAAATGCCAATTTTGCACCATTCAAGTGCTAATAGCCACACTTGTAGGTCTGATGCAATAAAGTTCGTTGGGTCCATGAGTAGCTTAGAGGTAACCCTAACCGTCTGCCATAACCTCGGGTTGCTCGGGTTTTGCCTTCCCAAAATCGGGGGGGGGTGTACAGATTTTCGGTCCCAACTTGTAAAATTTTTCAGTTTTGACCATTTTTGAGTTTTGACAAATTTCAAGTTTTTTTCGGTTTCAAAGGTTATCTCTTGCTGTCTGATGGCTTTTGTAGCTCATTTGAAGTGGCGCCAACATCGCCGGCCCTGTTTTCGATCTCGGAAACACCATCGTAGAATTCTGGCGCTAACTTCACGACTGGCCGGTTTAGTTCTCCATGTGCCATTTTGACTCTCGCTGATCTCACAACTCCATCTTTGCCAGTGAAGATCTCAATGATTCGTCTAATTTTGTAATCACAGCGTTTCACAGAGCCATCTACTAGCCAAACTAACTCGCCTTCTTTAAGGTTTCTCACATGTTCTTTTGACCACTTCGATCTCTGGTTCCATTGTAGAAGATATTCACGAGTCCATCTTTTCCAGATCACGTCGGCATATGCTTGAGCCATTTTGAATGATCTTCTCAGGTCGTGGTAGCGTTCACTGGATCGCATGAATGGTGCACTCGCATTCTCTTGTCCTAGCAAGAAATGATTAGGTGTGAGTGCTGTCAAATCTTCAGGGTCGTCACTTACTGCTGTCAGGGGTCTTGCGTTCAGAGTTTGCTCTACAAGACACATTGTTGTGCTGAGTACCTCGTCTGTGAGGCTTCTGTTGTCCAAGATTGCAATCATGACCTTCTTGCAACTTTGAACCAGTCTTTCCCAGATTCCACCAAAGTGAGGAGCTCCGGGAGGATTGAATTTCCAAACAATCTTTTTCTGTGCTAAGTCACTCTCAATCTTTGCTTTGTCCCACTCGTTCATGAATGCTTTCAGCTCATTGGCCGCTCCTACGAAGTTTTTTCCGTTGTCACTGATGATGGTGTTCGGATAGCCACGTCCTGCAATGAATCTTGTCACTGCAGCTAGGCATGACTCGGTGTCCAATGACTGTGCAACTTCGGTGTGTACTGCTCTCGTTGTCAGGCAAGTGAAGAGGCAGCACCATCTCTTCAAGGTACGTCGTAGGAACTTGACTTCAAACGGTCCGAAGTAGTCGACTCCGGTATGGGTGAATGGGAACACATGTTCATCAATTCGTTCTCTGGGTAGATCCGCCATCGGTGGATGAATTGGGTTGGCCTTTCTGTGTCTGCATTTGATACATCTTGACTTGATTTTTCTTAATGCATTTCTCAGCCCAATGATCCAGTACTCTTGATGGAGCATGTTTCTCACGTATTCTGTGCCCTCATGTAGGTTGTCTCGATGCGCTTTCTCCAAAAGAATTTGTACAACTGGATGTTTCGCGGTTAACAGTATTGGATGTTTTGCATTATAATCAAGGTTTGAATGCTTCAGTCGGACTTTCACTCTATTGTTCCATCTTCCTTTATGAAGGGTGACAATTTGGCGATGTTTAAAGTTTTGAAGATTTCTTTGCTGTTGGCTATAGACTTCGAAACATTCGGGAAGCTTTCGTTTTGAATTAATCGAAACAGTTTTTGCTCTGTTTGATGAATTTCGTCCGCTTTGAGGGTAACCTTCTGCTTTGTCTTGAACCTCATGCAGTAGGCAATGAAGTTTCTAATTCGGTTGAAGGTACTGTATCGCCTCCTGTCAAAAAGTTGGTCTAGCTTTGTTTCTGTTGCTACACTACTCGTAACTTGCTCGGGTTCGAGTTCGTTCACATGGCACCACGGCTTTGGCCACTTTTCTTCACCTGCCTGGAGCCATGCCGGCCCGTTTAGTCATACGGACTCTTTGAGGCCTTCGATGGACATTCCACGGGTTCCGATGTCGGCAGGGTTTTCGAAACCTTTGACGTGTCTTCATTGATCCATCGATGAGTTTTCCAGTATTTCCGCTGCTCTGTTCTCAACGAACACTTTTGGATTCTGACATCATGTTCGTTTAGAATCTGTTTTCTGAGACGAACTCCGTAAACTGCAGCTCGGAGTTCTAACTTCGGTATCGTCATGTGTCTGATGGGTGCTACACGGCATTTCCCTATCACATAGGTGAGGTTCAACGCTACTATGTCTTGCAGATATGTCACGATGCACATTGCTTCTTCTGACGCGTCTGTGAAAATGTGTAGTCTCAAGTTTGTACATCCGTTTTCAAAATAAAGCCTATTGATTGACATGGTTCTTATTTCTCTCAACTCAGAGCACCAATCACTGAACATTTTTGAGTGTTCTGCTGTCAACTCTTTGACCCATGCTTGTCCCATTGATTCCCAAATGCTTTTGAGTAGAAATCGCATTCGTATGGTGAAGGGTGAACATATCCCAATTGGGTCGAACAGTGCTGAGACAAAGGATAGGACAATTCTTTTAGTTATTTTTGCTGGAACTTCTTGCTCAGTACCACGACAGACTTTGAGATTGTCTGTGTCCACTTTCCAGTTGAGTCCTAGGATTGAAGACGATTGTGGTTCTGCTTCGAAAGTTTTCACAACTTTCGTTGACCTGTCTGTCTCTGGAATGTGTGACTTGACTTCTTCGTCACTTGTTATCCATTTCGTCAAATTGAATCCTCCTTTGTTGAGGATGTCTCTGACTTTCTCGTAGATTTCGATTGCTTTTTGAGGGGTTCGGATTGACTTTAGGAAGGCGTCCATGTAGAAGTTTCGCTGGACAGCTTTGACAAAATTTTCGTCTTTCGCGTTATCTTTCGCTACTTGATGCAAAGCGTAATTAGCACAAGTCGGCGAACTTTTCGCCCCAAAAACGTGTCGTGTATACTCTTAGACTTCTATTCTCTGCTCTGGATCTTCTCGCCAGAATAATCGTAAACATCGGCTGTCATCGTTTGGGACAGCTACTTGAAGAAACATTGCTTCTATGTCGGCTGATAAAGCTATTTGGTGTTCTCGGAAGCGAAATATGATTCCGATCAAACTCTGCAGCAGGTCGGGCCCAGGTAGAAGTTTGTCGTTCAGGGCTACACCTTGAGACTTTGCTGCTGCGTTGCATACTCTTCTGACTTTTTTGGGTTTGTGCGGGTTTATGACAGGATGATGTGGTAAATACCATTGCAGTTTGTGTTTGGTTTCATTCAGTTCAGCTCGATCTACTTTCCGAACGAATCCAGCGTTGACACCGGTGTCAATGGTTTCTTGGTACCGCTTTTTTAGTGTTTCGTCTTTCTGCAGGCGTCATTCTAGGGACTTGAGCTGCCCCATTGCAGAGTAAAGGTTGTTCGGTAACTTCACTTCGTCCTCTCGCCACAGAAGTCCAGTTTGGTATCTTTCACCGTTGAATCGCGTTGTTTGCTCCAACGTCTTGATCGCTCGTTGCTCTGCTTTCGAATGTCCGGTAACATCGCAGTTTGAAGCGTAGGACTCGACATCCCACCACTTGCTCAACTGGTTTGAGAGTTTATCATCTGCAATTGATGTTGCTGTTGTTGCGAGAGTTGCTGCCTGCTTCGCTGGTAGCGGATCACTCAAGGCCCAGCCAATTTTTAGTTTCACTGCCCATGGTGCAGCTTTGTCTTCTGACTTCTTCAATTCAAAAGGGTGATGAATGTCGTAACAATCTTGTCCAAGAATCACTTGAACATCGTTTAGGTTGTAGCTCTGATCTGGCAAATTCCTCAAATGTGGGTAGGGTTCTTTCAACTCTTGCAGCTCCACAATCTGTTCAGACAACTTCAGTTTCTCGTGCACATAGAATTGCACTGTTGCCAATGGTCGAGACTTATCATGCGCTGAAACAGCTATTGGCACTATTTCCGTCTTGACATCTTGTGATCCGTGGATCCCTGCTACTGATAGAGATGCTTTTCGGCCTTGGAGTGACACCACAGATTTGTCCACAAATGAGATTGAGGATCCCGAATCACACATGCTAGTACAATTAGGCTTAAGTCTCTGTTTGTCAGCTTGATTCGTACCACTGGGTGTCCTCCTTGGGTGATGTTAGTTGCTACTGCAGTTGTAGCATCTGAGACAATTTTTGTAGTTTCCTTCTTCGGTAGTTCGCTGTGCAAAAGCCTGTTGTGCCGCCTTCCACAGCTGAGTGCGCTGCAGGTCCTGCTTCTGCAGTCCTTCCACATGTGACCTGGTTTCAAACAATTGAAACACAGTCGAAACTTCTGGACATGCTCTCGTCGTTCATTTACTTTCAGTGATTTAATTTTTTCACACGTCCAAATAGGATGTTGCCCGTCTTTGAAGGGACATTCGAAATTCTTGGGCTTGCTCGACTCTTCAGCGTTTGAAGCAAAGGTACTCGTCTTCGGTTTATCACGGCTTTGAAATTTGTTTCTGTCAACCGACGGGCTTGTCTGTGCTAACAAGTTCTCATGAATTACAGCTTTGGAGGCAAGCCACTCTTTGAAAACAATCAGGTTGCCTCTCAGTAGTTGACGATCTTGCAAATACTGCAACCACTGTTCACTCAGTTGCGGAGAAAGTTTTCTCGTTGTTGAACTTAGCCCTCCTTCTGATTCTAGGTCGGATGTATATCCAAGTTGAATCAAAGTGTTTACTACATTTGTTACCACATTTGCGAATTTGACAATGCTCGTAGAATCTTCATGCCGAACTGGAGAATGAGTATGTATTTTCTTGAATTGAGCGTTGACTATGAAATCTGATCTGCCATACTTCTCACAGAGTATATCCCAAGCATGATAGTATGATTGTGAGCTGACTCCCATTCCCGATATTGCTGCTTTTGCTTGACCCGTGAGGCCGGTCTTCAGGTATTGCATCTTTTCCGTATCGCTGATTGGCTTCTGATGCACAACAACATCAAAAAGACCTGACCACTCTGGCCACTCCAGTGGGTCTCCTGAAAACTCAGTCAGTTTTAGTTTTGGCAAGCCACTGGCACCACTGCTTGGTACTGGTTGGTAAATGACTTGGGGAGCGGTGTGATTCATTGTGCTCCTGTTTCTGCTCTCGGCAGACCTGTTTCGAGAGTTGTTGATGGGACTCTGACTCCTGTATCTAGTTTGAACTGCTGACGTTCCCTGTTGCTGAAACGTCGTTCTTGTCAACGGCGGTGCTGGTGGCTCCGTTACTCTAATTGGTTTACGGATTTCTGGTTTCTTGAGAATGCTTGGTTCCGTCAGTTGCGTTGAGACAAAGCCTTCACCCGGTTGGAACAGCGGGGTAGTTTTCGGGTAAGTGCTGAAACGTTTGTCAGCTCTGTCCTTGGTGACATTCGTTGGAGGGTCGATAACAACATTTGGAGATAGTGGCCGTCTAGGGACAGACTGTTGAGCCACTGATTCTACCCAACCGGTTGTTCTTTTGTGATTTCGTTTTGATCCAACACTTTCTATATCATCTGCCACTGATCCAGATGGTCTTCAGCTTCCTTTGGTAAGCTCAAGTTTCAGACGTTTTTGTTCTTCGTCTTCCTCTGCTTTCCTTCCTTCGTTTTAAAGATCTCGCTCATGCTGTCGAAAGAGCAGTTCGTCTTCTTGTTGTTGCATCTTTAGACGTAAATCTTGCTCTTGTTGCTGTTGTTGTAACTCTTGCTCTTGTTGTTGTTGTTGTTGTAAGCGTAACTCTTGTTCTCGCCGCTGTTGTTGTTGTTGCTGTTGCAAACGTAACTCTTCTTGCTGGCGACAAAGTTCTATTTCTTCACGCTCCTGCTCTAACTCCAACGGGTGCTCTCGCAGTGGTTGCTCTGTTGCTTTCTTTGCTTTTAGGTTTTCGAGCTCCATTTCTTCGATCTGTTGCCTTTTTGATGATCGCGAATTGGCGATACTGGGTTGTTTTCTGCTTACATGTGTAGCAGAATGCTTGGAAGAGACGTCGGCGTTCTCCTCCACGGTTTCTATTGCTCCATTTCCTGTATCAATTACAGTTTCATCGTCTAGGTCTTTGTCACCAGCCGATGTAGTTGAAACTAACGATGTTTGGTTTCCACAATCCTTGCTGAGCCTGTACTGTTTGATCAGGTCTTGATAGTGACTCCTAGCATTACTGAAATTCGAAAACCCATGGTGGCAAGCCTCTGTCTTCAATATTCGAAGACATTCTGCGAAATTTTCATCTAGCTTTTCTATTAATCGTTCCGCTTGATCACACAGTATCTGTTTTTGGGATTCGCTTAAAATTTCTGCTTTCAATTTCTTTTCTAGCTCTAACAATTCGTTCTCGATTGGAACGGAATCTTCCAATAATTTGTACCCTCGCAATGCGTGTTTCCGGTAGTCGACAACTACAGCGCGCCAATCTTCAATTTCTCGGAGATCTGGTACTTTGTCAACTACCCATCGCAAAACTTTCCTCTTTTCTTCTAACATACGCTTGGTGTCACTGTCAAAGTTTTCAACATTTTTTGGTTTTAATAGTAACCTTTGCTGTTGTCGGTTGTCTTCCAAGTTGTCGTACGTCTCGAGGAAACATCGCTAAGCACCTTCGGCCGTCATTGTTTTGTTTTGTGTCAGGTAGCCTTCTAGCTCGTTGAGAGGTCTGGAGAAGGACTTGAGTAGGTCAGCTTGCTCTTTCTCTAACGTCTGGAGTTGACCACTCGCCTTCCAATCAGCTGTCTTCCAGTGTCTGTTGGGACTTTTGCTGGCCATCGTTGCTGGATGTGTTTTGATCCACCAGGTTGAATCGAAGATTCGTTGCTGTTCGTGTCACTGATGTTGTTGTTGTCCGAGTCGGCGGACCAAATGTTGCGGCTGCTCAAGAATCTCAGCGGAACCGATATATCACAGCCTGGTTTTCAATTTTTACGCCGGCCTGGTTCTTCTCTGGGTTCGATTAACTAACGATCTCGCAGAAATAATTAGTCGCCCGGACGTATTAAAGGACTGTAACTTTAATTTTGTTGATTGAAGTTAAGAAAATCCTTAGTGATAATCTATGTTCAATCTCGTGATAAAGTTTGTAAGGTTTCAACCGGTGTTAGTAATGTTGATAGCTTCTCGTTAAGTACGCTCAACTAACTTAGAACTCGCAAGATCTTAAGATCTAGCAAAACTTAGCAAAAAAGACTAAAGTTGTTAAAGAATCAAATTTTAGTCAATCTGAGAGCCAACTGCTCTTGGTAACAGTTTCTAATGGTTCTAAATACAATCAAATTTCACTAAACAAACAATTAGGTTAAAGTAAATAATCAAATACTTGTCATTTATAACATCATCGCTACTTGTTTCTGATTGGTTAATCAAGAAAATGATTTAGGACATTGTTTACATAGTAAATGTCAAATTACTGCAATATTTACTTTTGTTGACATAAGCACGGATGGTTATTACGTGGCTCTAAATGCCTCGAATGTACGGTATTTCACCTTTAATGATCATCTAGAGAATCATAAAATAAACAACTTTAGAAATTTAACAATGAATAACAATATATCGAAAAATGCCAATTTTGCACCATTTAAGTGCTAATAGCCGCACTTGTGGGTCTGATGCAATAACGTTCGTTGGGTCCATGAGTAGTTTAGAAGTAACCCTAACCGTCTGCCATAACCTCGGGTCGCTCGGGTTTTGCCTTCCCAAAATCGGGGGGTGTACAGATTTTCGGTCCCAACTTGTAAAATTTTTCAGTTTTGACCATTTTTGAGTTTTGACAAATTTCAAGTTTTTTCAGTTTCAAAGGTTATTTCTTGCTGTCTGATGGCTTTTGTAGCTCATTTGAAAATGGCGCCAACACTAGTGTTGACTGTCGTACAGCTCGAATTGTAGAAACTGGTTATGGTTCCGGTAGCGTCACATGCAAGAGGCTT